>NW_024412620.1:1655135-1684869 GCF_014898765.1 Herpailurus yagouaroundi
AGAAGTGTACCCTTTATAGAAGAAAGGAAAAGCTGAGAAGGCTGTTAGAAGCAAAATTCCATTACAGTAAACTGGAAGTTTGAAGCCTAGTGTCTTCTCATTGGCTGAATTATGACTAACTCTTATCAGCTGGGCTGTCACCAGAGGAGGAGGAAATTCTTTCTTCCTCTTCCCAGGGTAGTAAAATATATCCATGTGCAAGGTCCATCTCTTCTCATTGGATTTGCAATTGACAAGGAGCGATAGGCATGAGAGCTCCTCCTAACTCCATTTTAGTAAGGCTTCCCTTTACTAATTTTTACATTTCCCCCTTCTAACCAAGATCTTTCTTCCAAAGTCTCACTGATGAAGAGTCAGGTTCTTCATAGATAGTGGTTTTGTTCTTCAGTGTCAGGAAGGACCTTTCCTGGTTGTCATGACATTGGAGAAGAAGGGCATAGCCGTTGGAAACCACTGAAGGCCACATTTGAGTAACAAGGAGGGTTAGGGGAATCTCTCAGGCACTTCCCATCTGAAGTCTATATCTTCTCAAGGTTGTAAGCTTTGGAGATCATATTTTTTTATTTTTATTTTTTTTTAATTTAGATTAAAATACACTTAGATGTATGGTGTAGTATTGATTTCAGGGGTAGAATTTACTGATTCAGGAAACAACAGATGTTGGCAAGGATGTGGAGAAAGGGGAACCCTTTTGTACTGTTGGAGGAAATGCAGACTGGTGCAGCCACTTTGGAAAACAGTATGGAGGTTCCTCAAAAAGTTAAAAATGGAACTACCCTGTGACCCAGCAATTTAATTGGAGATCATCTTGAAGCACTAAGCCAGCATCACCTGAGTGGGTACATCTTAAAAATTGATAAACAATAACGACAGAATCAAAAGTATCAGGACAACTCCAAACTGTATGTTGGTTCTAAACCAAGACCATAGGTCTAATAGTAACCAACTAAAAATATTTATTGGCACTTATTCCAACTTAGGAAAGACAAATTCTTCCCACAGACACAAACCTAGGGTCATATATGTCTCCTAGAAGTCCCTTTTAAAAGTGGCTGTGAGGCAAAAGAGTGAAAGAAATAACCAGGTACATTTGGGAAGATGCATTGCAGGTATAAACAAAGCAATAGTTAATTAACTTTTTGCAAGAACAGTCAGCAAAGCTTCAGACATATTAAAAATATTGTCCTCTCCAAGAGCTGTGGGTTTTTTTAACTTTAGTTTTGATGATGAGAGAGAGATAGTGTGATATTTATTTTTGAGAGAGAGAGAGAGACTGAGACCCCGACCCCGACCCCGACCCCGTGTGAGCAGGGAAAGAACAGAGAGAGAGGGAGACACAGCATTTGAAGCAGGCTCCAGGCTCTGAGCTGTCAGCACAGACCCTGATGCAGGGCTCAAACTCACAAACCTTGAGATCATGACCTGAGCTGAAGTCAGACACTTAACCAACTGAGCCACCCAGGAGCCCCTCAAAAGAGCCGTTGTGAAAACAAATGTTATCCAGTAATACAGTCTGTAAAGTTATAAATTTGGAAACCATGAATTTGGATTAGAATATAACATAATAGTTTACATGAAAGAAAGACTTTTAGGAATTCTGAAGCTTCTAACCCTTCAGAAAAGTTCATAATGAGATGATAATGAGGCTGTTCTCAAAAAGACCATAGTCAAAAGAGATTTTTCCCCTTTTATAAAAGATTGGTAAATGCAGACAGATAAGGGCATTTTCTTTCCACAAAGGGATGTAAGAAGCAACAGCAGGAAAAGGAAAAAAATGTATACAGACCTGGTCCAGGCATCTCAAGAAAGCTGTCTCATCAAATGTCATCTGCTTCAATTCCAGGAAATCTTAGTCACCAGATGGTTTTGCAGGTCCAGCCAGGGTTTGGCGCTTTCTTTAGATGAGTCACATGAGTAAACGAGTATATTCCCTGGACTTTGGCAATATAAAGGTTGTTTAGCAGTACCTGATAAGGGCCCTTCCACTGAGGCTGAAGAGAGTTTTTCTAGAAGTGTCTTTTCCAATAGACAAAATCTCCAGGTTGCAAGGTATGATGCTTAAGATCTTCATCTTCCTGGAGTGCATGGTGAAAAGATTGTCCTACCAAAGCATAATTGTTTTTAATAGAAGCAACTAGGCCTTTACAATATTGAAGTATATTTCCTTTTATCAGCTGTGGGTCAAAGGTGGCAGAGGCCAAATGCATTGGATGCCCTGTGATTATCTCAAAGGATAAAAGTCAAAGGGAGTAGATTTGAGTTAGAAAAACCAACATCAGTGCTTTTAGGCAAAAGATTTGGAGGGTCTCTACAAATTTTGTCAATTTAGTCTTTTTTCTTCCTGAGTTAAGTTTTTTTTTAAATTTTAATTCCAATACAGTTAACATACAGTACAATATTAGTTTCAGGTGTACAATATAATGATTCAAAAATACCATACATCAGTCTGTGCTCATCATGATAAGTATATTCTTTGTTTTGTTTCTTAAATTCCACAAATGAGTGAAATCATACGGTATTTGTCTTTCTCTTACTGATGTATTTCACCTAATATTATAATCTCTAGATCCATCCATGTTATTGCAAATGGCAAACTTTCGTCCTTTTTTATGGCTGAATAATATTCCAGTGTGTGTGTGTGTGTGTGTGTGTGTGTGTGTGTGTGTGTGTACGTACACCTTTTCTTTATCCATGTATCTATTGTTGGACACTTGGGCTGCTTCCAGAATTGGGCTATTGTAAATAATGCTGCAATAAAATAGGGGTGCAGGTATCTTTTTAAATTGGTGTTTTGTATTATTTGGGTAAATACCCAGAAGTGCGATTACTGGGTCATATGATAGTTCTATTTTTAACTTTTTGAGGAAACTAAACACTGTTCTCCCCAGTGACTGTACCAGTTTGCACTCCCACCACCAGGGCACAAATGTTCTTTTTTCTCCACATCCTTGCCAACACTTGTTGTTCCCTGGGTTTTTTATCATAGCCAATTCTGGCAGGTGTGAAGTGATCTCTCGTTGTAGTTTTGATCAGCATTTCCCTGATGATGAGTGACGTTGAGCATCTTTGCGTGTGTCTGTGGGCCATCCGGATGTCTTCTTTGGAGAAGTGTCCACTCATGTCTTCTGTCCATGTCCATGACTTCTTTATATATTTGGAATATTAACCCTTTATAGATAGGTCATTTGTAAATATCTTGTCCCATTCAGTAAGTTATCTTTTAGTTTTGTTGATTGTTTCCTTTGCTCTCTAGAAGCTTTTTTATTTTGATGTAGTGCCAGTGGTTTATTTTTGCTTTTGTTTCCTTTGCCTCCGGGGACATATCTAGAAATATGTCGTTTTGACCAGTGTCAGAGAAATGACTGCCTGTGCTTTCTTCTAGGATTTTTATGGTTTCAGGTCTCACATTTAGGTCCTTAAGCCATTTTAAGAGTATCTTTGTGTATGGTGTAAGAAAGTGGTTCAGTTTCATTCTTCTGCTTGTAGATGTCCAGTTTTTCCAACACCATTTGTTGAAGAGACTTTTTCCTATTGCATATTCTTGCCTCCTTTGTCAAAGATTAATATATATTTGTATATTTATTTATGGATTTTCTATCCTGTTCCATTGATCTGTGTTTCTATTTTTAGGCCAGTACCATACTGGTTGATTACTATAACTTTGTAATATAACATGAAGTCTGGAATTATGATATCTCCAGCTTTGCTTTTCTTTTTCAAAATTACTTCGGCTATGCAGGGTCTTTTTTGGTTCCATACAAATTTTAGGATTGTTTACTCTGGTTCTGTGAAAAATGCTGTTGGTATTTTGTTAAGGATCGTATTGAATGTGTAGATTGCTGTGGGTAGTATAGACATTTTAACAATATTTATTCTTCCAATCCATGAAAATGGAATATTTTCACATGTCTTTGTGTCATCTTAATTTCATCACTGTTTTATAGTTAGGAGCACAGGTCTTTTTATTTTTGGTTACGTTTATTCCTAGGTACCAGATTATTTTTGGTACAATTGTAAATGAGATTTTTTTTTCTTAATTTCTCCTTATGCTGCTTCATTAGTAGTGTATAGAAACACAACAGATTTCTGCACATTGATTTTTGTATTCTACAACTTTATGGGATTCATTTATTCTAGTAGTTTTTTGATAAAATCTTTTGGCTTTTCTATATACAGTATCTTGTCATCTGCAAATAGTGAAAGTTTTACTTCTTCCTTACCAATTTAGATGACTTTTATTTCTTGTTTAATTGCTGTAACTAGGATTTCCAGTAGTATGTTGAATAAAAATGGTGAGACCATCCTTGTCTTGTTCCTGACCTTCAGAGGAAAGCTCTCAATTTTTCCCCATTATGTTCACTGTGGGTTTTTCATAGATGACCGTTATTATGTTGAGGTATGTTCCCTCTAAACCCACTTTGTCAAGGGCTTTTATAATGAATGGATGGTGTACTTTGTCGAATGATTTTTCTGCATATTGAGATGACCATATGGGTTTTTATTCTTTCTCTTCTTGGTGTGATGTATCATGTTGATTTGCAAATATTTTTTTCAATTTTTTAGGTTTGTTTGTTTATTTTGAGAGAGAAAGAGCAGGGGAGGGCAGAGAGAGAGAGAGAGGGTCCCAAGCAGGCTCTGAGTTGTCAGTGTGGAGCCTGATGCAGGGTTCCAAATCATAAACTGTGAGATCATAAACTGCGCTAAAACCAAGAGTCAGATGCTCAACTGACTAAGCCAACCAGGCACCCCTACTGTCTTGCAAATATTAAACCATCCCTGCATCCAGGAATAAATCCCACTTTATCGTTGTGAATGATTTTTTAAATGTATTGTTGGATTCTGTTTGCTAGTATTTTTTTAATGTTTATTTTTTTATGAGAGAGAGGGAAAAGAGAGAGAGAGAGAATGAGAATATGTGCAGGGAAGAGGCAGAGAGAGAGAGAGAGAGAGAGAGAGAGAGAGAGAGAGAGAGAGAGAGAGAGAGAATCCAAAGCAGGCTCTGAACTATCAGTGCAGAGCCTGATGCGGAGCTTGAACACAAGAACCATGAGATCATGATCTGAGCTGAAGTCAGACACTTAACCAACTTAACCACCACTTAACCACTTAACCACCTTAGCAACCCAGGTGCCCCTGTTTGCTAGTATTTTGTTAGGATTTTTGCATATAAGTTCATCAGAGATCTTGGCCTATAGTTTTCCTTTTTTGTGGTGTCTTGATCTGGTTTTGGTATCAGGGTAATGCTGACCTCAGAATGAATTTTGAAGTTTCCTTCTGTTTTGGGGAATAGTTTGAGTAGAACAGGTATTAAGTCTTCCTTATATGTTTTGTAGGATTCACCTGTGAAACCATCTGGTCCTGGATTTTTGTTTGTTGGAAGTTTTTTGATTACTGATTCAATCTCCTTGCTGATAATCAGTCTATCCAAATGTTTTATATTTTCCTACTTCAATTTTTGTAATTCATGTTTCTAGGAATTTATCCATTTCTTCTAGGACGTCTAATTTGTTGGCACATAGTTTTTCATAATATTTTTTGACAATTGTATTTCTGTGATGTTGGTTGTTATTTCTCCTCTTTCATTGGTGATTTTGTTTATTCAAGTCCTTTTTTTTTCTTTTGAGTCTTGGCTATAGATTTATCCATTTTGTTGGTGTTTTCAACAAAATTTGAGTTTGAAACCAACTCCTGGTTTCATTAACCTTTTCTGGTTTTTTAGTTTCTATTTTGTTTATTTCTGCTCTGATCTTTATTATTTCCTTTTTCCTGCTGATTTTAGGATTCTTATTGTTGTTGTTGTTCTTTTTCTAGCTCCTTTAGGTATAAAGTTTGGTTTTTTATTTGAGATTTTTCTTGATTTGATGTAGGCCTGTTATTGCTATAAACTTCCCTCTTAGAACTGCTTTTGCTGCATCCCCAAATTTTGGACCACTGTGTTTTAATTTTCATTTGTATCCATGTATTTTTTGACCTCCACTTTGATTTCTTGGTTGACCTATTCATTGTTTAGTAGCATGTTATTTAATCTCCAGGTATTTTCATTCTTTCCAGATTTTTTCTTGTGGTTGATTTCTTTTTGTTTTTTCTAATGTTTGTTTATTTTTGAGAAAGAGAGGTGGGGGCAGGAGCAGAGACAGAGTGAGACACAGAATCCAAATCAGTCTCCAGG
Source organism: Herpailurus yagouaroundi (assembly GCF_014898765.1). Taxonomy (NCBI): domain Eukaryota; kingdom Metazoa; phylum Chordata; class Mammalia; order Carnivora; family Felidae; genus Herpailurus; species Herpailurus yagouaroundi. Next base: position 1,661,305 of record NW_024412620.1, read on the forward strand.
TTCTGAGGTGTCGGCACAGAGCTTGAACTCATGAACCTCAAGATCTGAGCTGAAGTCTGATGCTTAACTGACTGAGCCACCCAGGCATCCCACTAGTGATTGATTTCTAATTTCATAGTGTTGTGGTCAGAAAAGATGCATGGTATGACTTCAATATTTTTGAATTTGTTGAGAATTGTTTTGTGCCCTACTATGTGATCTGTTCTAAAGAATGTTCCATGTACACTTGAAAAGAATGTGTATGCTGCTCTTCTAGTATTGGATATTCTGAATATATGTTAGATCTATCTTGTCCAATATGTCACTCAAAGCCACTATTTCCTTGTTGATTTTCAGTCTAGATGATGTGTCCATTGATATAAATGAGGCGTTAAAATCCCCTACTATTGTTGTATTTACTATCAATTAATTCCTTTGTTGGTAGCTAGTTTATGTATTTGGGTGCTCCTATGTTGGCTGCATAAATATTTGCAATTGTTGTATTTTCTTGTTGGATTGTTCCTTTTATGATTATATAGTGTCATTCTTTGTTTCTTGTTACATTCTTTGTTTTAAAGTCTTTTTATTTTTATTTTTTTGGTCCAATTCAGTCTTAATAAATAGTGTTGCCAGTGCATTCAACTAACCCTGAGGATTGAGAATGCTGGTCGCAATGAAAGTGTTGTAAAACCAGCCAAATAGCATAGATGTGTCAAAACATCTGACCAATAAAATGAGTTCCTCAATCACTATGAGGTTTAAAAGGGGTATCCCAAGTAGGGATAATCTTTTCTAACATAATTTTAGCCACAGAAGAGGCATTGGCCTATCTGCAGTGGAAAGCTGCAGTCCAATAAGAAAACATACAAACCATGACTAAAACATATTTTATCCATGATATGGAGGGAGCTGTATGAAACTCATTTGCCAAGACTTAAATTGTTCATTTGGCAATTTAACATGCCCAAGGCTGGTATGGACAGGTTTCTCAATATTGTAATTTGGACAAGAGGGACAACCAAGGTAGGCCCTTTTTGTGGTCTTGTTGATATTTTCCCACCAATATTGGTTCATGAACATTACCATTTTATCAATAGAACAGTGGTTTGATGCATATACATTTGTAAGTAGTGGGAATTTTAGAATTTCTGGTAGAGCTAGATAGGTATTTGGTCCAAACCAGAGTTCTTTTTATCAAACCCACAATTATTAGATTTCTAATACTGTTTCTTCTCTTCTGGAGCCAATTTTTGGGCATTGCTAATCACTTTTTCTCAGTTGTCATTTGGGAGAATATCCCTTGAAACATGACAGAGGTCTAACTATTGGTCTCCATGAGAACTGCATATTTGGTGGAAATATCAGCAAGGTAGTTTCCTTTGGCAACCTAGAAGTGGAGTCTGAAATGTCTAAGAATCGTAATAGCTAGAGCTACTGGCAAAAAGTATGGTATCTAATAAATTTTTGACATAGGAGCTATTTTTTAATAACTTTATTAATTTACATCCAAGTTAGCATACAGTGCAACAATGATTTCAGGAATAGATTCCTTAATGCCTTACCCATTTAGCCCATCCCTCCTCCCACAACCCCTCCAGCAGCCCTCTGTTTGTTCTCTATATTTAAGAGTCTCTTATGTTTTGTCCCCCTCCCTGTTTTTATATATTTTTTGCTTCCCTTCCATTATGTTCATCTGTTTTGTATCTTAAAGTCCTCATATGAGTAAAGTCATATGATATTTGTCTTTCTCTAACTTCGCTTCGCATAATACCCTCTAGTTCCATCTGCGTAGTTGTAAATGGCAAGACTTCATTCTTTTTGATTGCCGAGTAATACTCCATTGTATATATACCACATCTTTATCCATTCATCCATCAATGGATATTTGGGTGATAGGAGCCATTTTTAAATGTCTTCCCATTGGAGATAAGGAGACATCATTGTTTCCATACCATTCCAAAATTATGAGCTACCCCAAAGTCATCAGTATAAATGTTTGTAGTTTTATCCTTAGCTAAAATGCACACTTAAGTAAGGACATATAACAGCCTGTTGAGTAAAGGTAAAGGTAAAGGTGCTGCCTCAATGACTTCCAAAGGAGTTCCAACAGAATTCCTGGCATGATATTTACCATTTTTACCCTTTAATTAGTAACCATCAGTAAACTATGAAAAATCTGCATTGGTTAGAAGGGTTTCCTATAAATTGTCACAGGAAGTCAAAAGGTGATCTGTCAATGTTAAACAGTTGCGAGAGGTTTTGTCCACAAAGGAGGGGAGAAGGATAATAGGGTTGGGATTATTGCAATGAGAAAAAGCTACTGGAGGAGCAGTTAATGGGAAGATTTCATAGGAGGTGAGGTGACCTGCGGAAAGGTGTTGAAGGTGATGAAAATTCAACAGGGCATTTACTGCATGAGGCTTAAGGATGGTTAAAGGGGACCCTATGACTATTTCTTCAGTGGCCTTAACTTAAAAAGGCAGTGGAGGGAATGGCTCTGAGGCAAGGGGGATATCCCTGTGCCACAGGGTCTAGTTGTTGGCTGTAATACCCTATGGTATTACATTACATGGTAATGGTCTCCTTGATTTGGGGTGAGCACTCCAGGGGCATTCCCATTCTTCTCACATACAAAAAGGGAAAAGGAAAATTTGTAATTAGGGTGTCCAAGGGCAGAGGGCTTTATTATGCTTTTCTTTAGACTCTCAAGTGCCGTTTCACCATGTTGCCAAATAATGAGACTAGGTTTGTCTTTTCTTAGTAAGGCATATAGAGGTTAAGCCTTAAGAGAGAGGTTTGGAATCCAATTTCAACAGTAGCCAGCCAATCCAAGAAAGTCTTATAATTGGAGTTTAAAGTTTTGGGAAATTCAGGATGCCTTGAAGTCTACCTAGATACAAATATAGTCCTTGTTTTGAGACCAAGTTCCCTAAATATTGAAACTGAGGTTTAGCAAACTTTTCTTTTGAGACTTTATGTCCCTTTGAAGCCAGAAGTTTTAACATGTGCATGCTGTCTTCCTGTGAAGACGTTTGAGAATGGAAGCAGAAAAGCAAATCATCTGTGTGTTGTAAAAGTATAGGGCCTACAGAAAACTTTATATCATCCATATAAGCTTTTAAGGTTTGTGAAAAATAAGGACTCTCTGTGTAACCCTGGGGCGTTGCTGTCCAGGTGGCTTTCCATTCGTCCCAAGTGAAAGCAAGAAGATATAGACTTCTTTTTCAAATGGAGTAATTAAAAATGCACTGCATATGTCAATCACAGTGAACAAATTGCTTTCAGTGGCAATAGATGTCAGTAGCATATGAGAGTTGGAAACATGAGAGTACAGAGGGATAACTATGTTATTTGTTGCACACACGTCCTGAACAAAATCTCCATCTTTGGCCACCAGGTTTTTTCACAGGTAAAATTGGAATATTACAGGGACTACTGTAGCAGATAATGAGACCCTGAACCTTGGAGATCCTGTAATGGGCTTGATGCCTTGAAGGGCTTCTTTATTTATAGTGTATTAGTTCTAGGGAGAGGTTTTGAGTGATCTTTTTGAATCTTGATGAGAGGTACACTGCACATATCAGTTGAATAGTTTGCCCATAAAGAGGACAGTAGATGATCTAATAGGAACAAATGATCAGTGTCCTCAGACTCAGCTATAGTACCATCAGAGACGGAGTATAGAAAAATGCCAAAGCATCACTTATTTTCCCTGGTTGGCTATTTTAATTACTACTGTCAAATTCTAGAATTATTTTCCCCTTTCAGGAGAAAGAAATTTTTGCATGATATTTTTCTAAGAAATCTTGAAATAAATAGGATGGGGGAACTAAAGAGAAAATAGTGTGCATGTGTCTCAAAGAACTTAGACAAAAGGGAATAGGTTCAGAGACAGGAATTTGTTGGGATTTATTAGAGACCCCCACTCTTTAAACTGTTTAGTACTCCAAGGCAGAGGCTGCTTTACAGCAATGGAGTTAAGCACCAAGAATGTAGCTCTGGTGTCAGTAGGACCAAAGATTCATTCCCAATCTGAAGAGTGGTTTCTCTGATATGATCAAGACAAATGATTGGGAAGAGCTTCTGTTGCTCCTTGGACCCCCATCACTGGAAATTAGGAAGACATTAGAATGGTCAGCCAGGGGGCTGAAGGCACCTAAAGCGCTTAAATTTCTAACAATCTCTTTTCCAATGTCCTAGCTCTTTGAAATAATAGCAAAAAATTAGGTTTCCTGTTTTGCTTAGAAGTCTTCACTCGCTAGAGTTGAACATTGAAAAATTTAGTGCTATTTCCTTTAAATAACTCATCAAGGCTGCAAGCGAGCTGCTTTGTCAAATTAAACCTGGAGTGGATATAATTTCCTATTCCATCATGGTCTTTGTAACTGAAAGGGAAAGATTTCAGATAAGCCCATTAATAAACATCGTGCTAAATGCTACCCAAGGGGATTCAACATCTAACAGAAGACCAGAATTTTTTTTTAAGACAGTTTGGAGTCAAGTGTAATAATCATGAACACATTCATCAGGCTTTTGTGTTTGAGCTTGATCTAGCATCTTGCCAAAAGTTAGGGGTCTGTTTCTCTAAATCCCTTTCAAGATGTTCCTATCAGACTAGTTTCATTCAACGTTTGGACTGGTCCTCATCAACAAGCATGTGGACTAATTAATATAAATCTGAGAAATTGGGTTGGCAAGTTTTGAAAACCATGTTAAATCCTTCAGCAAACATATGAAGGTCTTCAGTCACTTTAGGAATCTCTTTATGGCTCACAATTCAACCTTAGCCCAAGAACATGAGAAACTTGGGATTTGTTTAGATCCTCAGAAGACTTAACTTTAAAGGGGCAGGTTTTAATAGGTTTAGGAGAGGAGAGGGTGGAGAAAGTTTTGAGGGCAGAAATTCAGCAAACATATTAGAATGAGGGATCAGGGGGAATAGAGGAAATGGGGAAGGTGCAGAGAGAATAGAAGATGATACCAGAAGTGGGGCCCGAGAGTAAGGCAGCTGTCACCTGTCTGTAGACAAAGATGGGGAAGGGAAAAAGAGGCCTCAGAGCCTCTTTTCCTTTTTTTTAATTTTTTTTTTTTTGTCTCAGTTAATAGACTTTGTTTTGCAGAGGCAATTTTATATTCCTGATGATGTTTGGAAGCTTCAAAATACCAATTAAAATAGGAAGCTCATCCAGTTTTGTCAATTTTAGATCATGGCTGTCCAATTCAGTTTTGAGAAAATTAAGTTTGAGGAGACTGGAAGTTCCCCATAATGGCTGCTGAAGTCTAAATTACTTTTGGGTAAGTCAGTCCATTTGGTTATAAATGTGCATGCAGAGGAACGATTGATTGTAAACATAAAGCTGGCCAGAGTCCCAGAAGGTGGAGTGGGCACTTCAAAGCATTTCGATGACTGTGTTCCCATTTCTTAGTTGTTTTTTTTTTTCTTTAGAGCAAAATTAAATTTCTACACAGCACAACTTTGACAGGAATAGCCTGGTTCCAGAAGGAGTCAGACCAAAGGCCAGCAGAGTTCCATCAGGAACAGTCCAATTCTGAAAAGAATTGGACCACAGGCCAGAAGACTACTCTCAGAGATTTTTTTTTAAAAGAAGAGTGGGCTTAAAACATATCGCAAATAAAGCCTGGAGAGATTGAACACACATCTGTCTGCTCACTAGCCTTGGAGTTCCTGGGAGTCTTCTCTGGATCCCACTTCTAGTCACCAAATAATGTTAAACTTAAAAAAGAAAACTGCTAGTCATTTTGCAAATAAAATATGGATTTATTTAGAAATAGCAAAGAATTGCAATCCAGGACAAGCAAGCGATGGCAAAACCATAGACAAGTGTAGAGAACAAAGGAGGGGTATAGTTTTTTATAGAGGAAAGGGGAAATTGGGAAGGCCATTATAAACCAAAAGTCCATTGGTGCAAACTGGGAGTTTGGAGTATAGTGGCTTCTCATTGACTAAGTTGTGACTGTCTCTCATTGGCTGGGTTGTTGCTGGGGGAGGAGGAAAGGCTTTCTTCCTCCTGCTGGAGTAGTAAAATGGTATCCATGTGTGGGGCGCCTGGATGGCTCAGTCAGTTAAGCGTCTGACTTCAGCTCAGGTCACGATCTCACGGTCCGCGAGTTCAAGCCCGTGTCGGGCTCTGGGCTGATGGCTCAGAGCCTGGAGCCTGCTTCCGATTCTGTGTCTCCCTGTCTCTATGCCCCTCCCCTGTTCCATGCTCTGTCTCTGTCTCAAAAATTAATAAACGTTAAAAAAAAATGGTATCCATGTGCAACGTCCATCTTGTCCTGTTGGATTTGCAATTTATAAGAAGTGGCAGGGCATAAGAGCTTCCTCTGCTAAACCTCCCAATTCCATTTTAGTGAGATTTAATACATAGTATTAAAGCTAATTTAAGGTTGTTGGTTTAATTAAAATAGACACATCTTTAGAGTTATCAGCATTCAATATAATACTTTTATCCTACATGTGTTCACTAATCAAATAACTTCATGATAACCCTGTTACAAAATTCATCAACAAAAATAACTTAGAATGATAACTGACATTTGTCTAATGTCTCATGAAGTGTTCATGGGTAATCTGAACGCAACTGTTGGGAGCAAATGATTTACTTATATGTAAATTGAGTAAGTTTATACATAAATAAACTTTTTAGCAACAATTAAATTTTATGCATGCATACTTAAGAATAACTTCCAAAAAAATGTTTTTGGTAACCTGAAACTCTAAAGTTTTCTTAGGTGATAAATTAAGTTAAATTCATTGAATATCTAGATCATTTCCAAATAGGATAAAATAGTGAAACATTAATAGCTGGACATAGATTTATTTACTTTGGTCTTCCCTATTACAAAGGTCTGTAACTCTGGTCTGTTAATAAACATGTTTTGTGCTTTATTGAAAGATGGCACTATGAAGAAGCATGTTTATAGAAATTATAAAAAGTGTTCATAAATGTGCCAATATAAACAAAAATGCTAGTGTAACAGTTCACAATTGCTTACTAGATTTCACTAGAAATTTAAATTTCTATGGATTAATAATTCTAATATATGTGGTTAAAGCTACTAGAAATAAGAACGTAAACATCTTCATATGCAAGCAAAGTAGAATGTATGCCTTCAATAAAAGAGGGTATGAGGAACAGAAATGCATTTTTGTGTGTGTGGGAAAAGAAAGTAATTTTGTCCTAAAGAAGGATTGGAAAAAAGGAAACACATCGGACAAAATCTGAATGTAAAAAAAAAAAAAAAAAAAAAATGTAAAGGTTTATGGAAAAGCAATCTTTTAAAAGGAATTGTATGGGAGTCAGGACTGGCTAAGATTCAAATAAATTAAGTAAATAAATTACATAAATGAGCTTTATCAATCACACTGGTACAAAATTAAAATTACATCTGTACTTTAGTAAACAAAGTTTTCTTAAACTATTGTTTTCTTTTTGATAAGATATTATAAAAGATCTTTTAGCTTTTAAAGTTACCTGCTTAGAAAAGAGAATTATTTTATGTTTTATCAAAAGAATCTGTTTTATATCTTCATCATTAGATCTTTGATTACTTAAGAAAACAAACTTCTTAATATTAAGTTTTGCTCACAACTATGTGACCTTCACTTGCCTTTGAAATCTTTTATTGTCATTTTGTTTAAAAAGATAAGTATTGTTTCATAATGATTTGTGATCTTATTTAACCAAATGTTCAATCCTTTTTATATTCTTTGACAAACTTCCCAATATCAAACTCTAAAATGGAAGTCTTTTGACCACAAACGAAGTTTGAAGTATTCCAGAGGGTTCCTGGAACATCTGAAAGGGTTTGTTCTTCTACTATAAGAGAGAAATTAATTAGGCATTTTTGGTATGATAGATAGCATGAGAAGCATTGTCAAATAAGTGATACTAACCTTTTTTTGATTATATTTGTGTAGATCTGTTGCTAAAATAAGTGTTTGAGAAACTGTATGAAATGTCTAAAAATCTGATATGTCCTTGGCAATGAGAAAGAACGAAATATGGCCCTTTGTAGCAATGTGGAGGGAACTGGAGAGTGTGATGCTAAGTGAAATAAGCCATACAGAGAAAGACAGATACCATATGGTTTCACTCTTATGTGGATCCTGAGAAACTAAACAGGAACCCATGGGGGAGGGGAAGAAAAAAAAAAAAAAAGAGGTTAGAGTGGGAGAGAGCCAAAACATAAGAGACTCTTAAAAACTGAGAACAAACTGAGGGTTGATGGGGGGTGGGAGGGAGGGGAGGGTGGGTGATGGGTATTGAAGAGGACACCTTTTGGGATGAGCACTGGGTGTTGTATAGAAACCAGTTTGACAATAAATTTCATATATTGAAAAAAAAATCTGATATGTCGTTATCAGTTGCAATTCTAGTTGTTATCTTGAAATGTGTGTCACAGTAATAACCAAATATCCTTCTTGACTGCATTGTAATAAACCCTAATCAGATCTTTAACCACTGATAGTGTTAAGTCTTTTATCATTTACAATTTTACTTTCCCTCAAATGCTTTTATAAAAGAGTTCCTGTAAAAATTCTTCTTCAATAAGATTCATAAAAATGACTCCAGAATACAGGTTTCTTATAACTTTAAGACCAAAAGTTAAACTGGATAAGCAATTTCCAGGACTAATGGAAAAACTAGATTTAAGCAAACCAAGAATTAATTGCATGGTATTGAATACTGAGGAAGATGATTATTTTATGACTTTTTATTAGAAATACTGCTGATTTTTTAAATATTTCTTTCCAAATTTAAGGAAACCTTTTTCTTTTAAGGTAACTAATTTACAGCAATTGTGAAATTACACCTTTATAAGCAGAATTGAAATATTTATCTTTTTCTCTCTACCTGATCCCACCGGAATTGAGAAACACTCAGTGAGCATTCTTGTATTTTCTTGGCAATGTATTTATTTGCATTAAGTTCACTAAGAATCTGTTCTCTTTATAACAGGACACAATTGGAAATATTGGTAATATTACCAAGGCTTTGACTGGAATGTCATATTTGAGAGAAAAATGAATAGATTGAGATAAAACCAAACACCTTTAAGGAACTAAGATTGATTTTATAGAGCCAATCAAGCCTCTTGGAAAATCAGCCTGATATCTTACTTACAGGGTTACCAAAAGCCTTATCAGGTAAGTAAAGAAGGTCACTTTTTGGCAGGTGAAAGAATCTCAGGATATTTTGAGGACCCTGAGAAGAGAGAAAGTAACTCAATCTACAGGTATTACAGGCAAAGTCTGATGGCAAGTATTTGGCTTGGCTTTTTAGGCTTAAAATGTGTTAAAAATTCAATCTGGGGGTTCCCTATAAAAAGTTCCAGCAAAGCAGATTTTAAAAAGCCTATATGATTAGTCACTATTCTTGCTACATTTATGTCAATAATCAAGCCAAGTTTATTAAACTAAACTTATGGATATCATATACTACTTCTGCTCATTGTTTTTGAGATTTTGTTTTCTACCTACAAAGTAGTCTAACTCCTGAATTCTTCTACTTCCCTCCAAAGTCTCGCTACAAATCTCCAAAATTACATGTCCAATTTTCTCCATCTATCTGACTTGGAATCACTGAGAACTAAAATGCCCTTTTTCCTGAACCTACTAACTAAATATGACTAATTTGATGTAAGCTTCAGAGAAATCATTATAATAGCTCATATATAGACACTCTTCATACCTGTTTCTCTATGGGCCACTCAAAAAGATCACTAGAGACAGCTACAAACCAGGAAAATCAGTCTGATTGCCACTGCCTGCTCCCACTCTTTGAAGTGCTTTGAGGCTAACATTCATGCAGGTGGTTGTGCACAGACTTGAGTTCTACAGTCCTGGAGGGCTCCAGCTCTCCAAGACTGGAAAATGTGGTATATACTGCACATGCATGGGCCATACAGGTCAGGTTAGGCAGAGACCTGGAACAGGGCAAATGTCAGGAGAAACTGAGTCGTGGGAACAGGGTCTTGAAGGTCCATGGTCTAATTAATTCCTACCTACACAATGTGTACATTCTCCAGAGAAATTTATCCATGTGCAACAGGTGGTATTCACTATTTCGCAAATGCCTTTTTGTTCAGTGAGTAGATAATCAAGAGCTACACAATTATCCAATGAATTAAGCGATCATTGTTGGGCTAGTATTATTTAGATTGTGGATCTGGCTAGTTCTCGTAACATTAGGGAGAGATTTTTCATCACGTGTTGGTTTTTTCAATATATGAAATTTATTGTCAAATTGGTTTCTATACAACACCCAGTGCTCATCCCAAAAGGTGCCCTCCTCAACACCCATCACCCACCCTCTCCTCCCTCCCACCCCCCATCAACCCTCAGTTCTCGGTTTTTAAGAGTCTCTTATGTTTTGGCTCTCTCCCACTCTAACCTCTTTTTTTTATCCTGCCCCTCCCCCATGGGTTTCTGTTAAGTTTCTCAGGATCCACATAAGAGTGAAAACATATGCTATCTGTATTTCTCTGTATGACTTATTTCACTTAGCCTAACACTCTCCAGTTCCCTCCACGTTGCTACAAAGGGCCATATTTCATTCTTTCTCGTTGCCACGTAGTACTCCATTGTGTATATAAACCACAATTTCTTTATCCATTCATCAGTTGATGGACATTTAGGCTCTTTCCAAAATTTGGCTATTGTTGAGAGTGCTGCTATAAACATTGGGGTACAATTGCCCCTATGCATCAGTACTCCTGTATCCCTTGGGTAAATTCCTAGCAGTGCTATTGCTGGGTCATAGGGTAGGTCTATTTTTAATTTTCTGAGGAACCTCCACACTGTTTTCCAGAGCGGCTGCACCAGTTTGCATTCCCACCAACAGTGCAAGAGGGTTCCCGTTTCTCCATATCCTCTCCAGCATCTATAGACTCCTGAGTTGTTCATTTTGGCCACTCTGACTGGCGTGAGGTGATATCTGAGTGTGGTTTTGATTTGTATTTCCCTGATGAGGAGCGACGTTAAGCATCTTTTCATGTGCCTGTTGGCCATCCGGATGTCTTCTTTAGAGAAGTGTCTATTCGTGTTTTCTGCCCATTTCTTCACTGGGTTATTTGTTTTTCGGGTGTGGAGTTTGGTGAGCTCTTTATAGATTTTTGATACTAGCCCTTTGTCCGATATGTCATCTGCAAATATGTTTTCCCATTCCGTTGGTTGCCTTTTAGTTTTGTTGGTTGTTTCCTTTGCTGTGCAGAAGATTTTTATCTTCATAAGGTCCCCAGTAGTTCATTTTTTCTTTTAATTCCTTGCCTCTGGGGATGTGTCAAGTAAGAAATTGCTACGACTGAAGTCAGAGAGTTCTTTTCCTGCTCTCTTCTCTAGGGTTTTGATGGTTTCCTGTCTCACATTCAGGTCCTTTATCCATTTTGAGTTTATTTTTGTGAATGGTGTGAGAAAGTGGTCTAGTTTCATCCTTCTGCATGTTGCTGTCCAGTTCTTCCAGCACCATTTGTTAAAGAGACTGTCTTTTTTCCATTGGATGTTCTTTCCTGCTTTGTCAAAGATTAGTTGGCCATACGTTTGTGGGTCTAGTACTGGGGTTTCTATTCTATTCCATTGGTCTATGTGCCTGTTTCTGTGCCAATACCATGCTGTCTTGATGATGACAGCTTTGTAGTAGAGGCTAAAGTTTGGGATTGTGATGCCTCCTGCTTTGGTCTTCTTCTTCAAAATTACTTTGGCTATTCGGGGTCTTTTCTGGTTCCATATGAATTTTAGGATTGCTTGTTCTAGCTTCGAGAAGAATGCTGGTGCCATTTTGATTGGGATTGCATTGAATGTGTAGATAGCTTTGGGTAGTATTGACATTTTGACAATATTTATTCTTCCAACCCATGAGCACATAATGTTTTTCCATTTCTTTATATCTTCTTCAATTTCCTTCATAAGCTTTCTATAGTTTTCAGCATACAGATCTTTTACATCTTTGGTTGGATTTATCCCTAGGTATTTTATGGTTCTTGGTGCAATTGTGAATGGGATCAGTTTCTTTATTTGTCTTTCTGTTGCTTCATTATTAGTGTATAAGAATGCAACTGATTTCTGTACATTGATTTTGTATCCTGCAACTTTGCTAAATTCATGTATCTGTTCTAGCAGACTTTTGGTGGAGTCTATCGGATTAACCATGTATAATATCATGTCATCTGCAAAAAGTGAAAGCTTAACTTCATCTTTGCCAATTTTGATGCCTTTGATTTCCTTTTGTTGTCTGATTGCTGATGGCTAGCACTTCCAACACTATGTTAAACAACAGCGGTGAGAGTGGCCATCCCTGTCGTGTTCCTGATCTCAGGGGGAAAGCTCTCAGTTTTTCCCCATTGAGGATGATGTTAGCTGTGGGCTTGTCATAAATGGCTTTATGATCTTTAAGTATGTTCCTCCTATCCCGACTTTCTCAAGGGTTTTTATTAAGAAAGTTGCTGAATTTTGTCAAATGCCTTTTCTGCATCGATTGACAGGATCATATGGTTCTTATCTTTTCTTTTATTAATGTGGTGTATCACGTTGATTGATTTGCGAATGTTGAACCAGCCCTGCATCCCAGGAGTGAATCCCACTTGATCATGGTGAATAATTCTTTTTATATGCTGTTGAATTTTATTTGCTAGTATCTTATTGAGAATTTTTGCATCCATATTCATCAGGGATATTGGCCTGTAGTTCTCTTTTTTTACTGGGTCTCTGTCTGGTTTAGGAATCAAAGTAATACTGGCTTCATAGAATGAGTCTGGAAGTTTCCTTCCCTTTCAATTTTATGGAATAGCTTGAGAAGGATAGGTATTATCTCTGCTTTAAACGTCTGGTAGAACTCCCCTGGGAAGCCATCTGGTCCTGGACTCTTATTTGGGAGATTTTTGATAACTGATTCAAATTCTTCGCTGGTTATGGGTCTGTTCAAGCTTTCTATTTCCTCCTGATTGAGTTTTGGAAGTGTGTGGGTGTTTAGGAATTTGTCCATTTCCTCCAGGTTTCCAGTTTGTTGGCATATAATTTTTCATAGTATTCCCTGATAATTGTTTGTATCTCTGAGGGGTTGGTTGTAATAATTCCATTTTCATTCATGATTTTCTCTATTTGTGTCATCTCCCTTTTCTTTTTGAGAAGCCTGGCTAGAGGTTTATCAATTTTTTTTATTTTTTCAAAAAACCAACTCTTGGTTTCATTGATCTGCTCTACAGTTATTTTAGATTCTATATTGTTTATTTCTGCTCTGATCTTTATTATTTCTCTTCTTCTGCTGGGTTGAGGCTGTCTTTGCTGTTCTGCTTCTATTTCCTTTAGGTGTGCTGTTAGATTTTGTATTTGGGATTTTTCTTGTTTCTGGAGATAGGCCTGGATTGCAATGTATTTTCCTCTCAGGACTGCCTTCGCTGCGTCCCAAAGCGTTTGGATTGTTGTATTTTCATTTTCATTTGTTTCCATATATTTTTTAATTTCTTCTCTAATTGCCTGGTTGACCCACTCATTCTTTAGTAGGGTGTTCTTCAACCTCTATGCTTTTGAAGGTTTTCCAGATGTTTTCCTGTGGTTTCTTTCAAGCTTCATAGCATTGTGGTCTGAAAGTATGCATGGTATGATTTCAATTCTTGTATACTTATGAAGGGCTGTTTTGTGACCCAGTATGTGATCTCTCTTGGAGAATGTTCCATGTGTACTCGAGAAGAAAGTATATTCTGTTGCTTTGGGATGCAGAGTTGTAAATATATCTGTCAAGTCCATCTGTTCCAATGTCTCATTCAGGGCCCTTGTTTCTTTATTGACCATGTGTCTAGATGATCTATCTATTTCTGTAAGTGGAGTGTTAAAGTCCCCTGCAATTACCACATTCTTATCAATAAGTTTGCTTATGTTTGTGAGTAATTGTTTTATATATTTGGGGGTTCCTGTATTCGGCGCATAGACATTTATAATTGTTAGCTCTTCCTGATGGATAGACCCTGTGATTATTATATCATGCCCTTTTTCATCTGTTACAGCCTTTAATTTAAAGTCTAGTTTGTCTGATATAAGAATGGCTACTCTAGCTTTCTTTGACTTCCAGTGGCATGATAAATAGTTCTCCATCCCCTCACTCTCAATCTGAAGGTGTCCTCAGGTCTAAAATGAGTCTCTTGTAGACAGCAAATAGACGGGTCTTGTTTTTTTTATCCATTCTGATACCCTATGTCTTTTGGTTGGCGCATTTAGTCCATTTACATTCAGTGTTATTATAGAAAGATATGGGTTTAGAGTCAATATGATGTCCATAGGTTTCATTTTTGTACCGATGTCTCTGGTACTTTGTCTCACAGGATCCCCCTTAGGATCTCTTGTAGGGCTGGTTTAGTGGTGACAAATTCCTTCAGTTGTTGTTTGTTTGGGAAGACCTTTATATCTCCTTCTATTCTAAATGACAGACTTACTGGATAAAGGATTCTTGGCTGCATATTTTTTCTGTTCATCACATTGAAGATTTCCTGCCAGTCCTTTCTGGCCTGCCAAATTTCAGTAGAGAGATCGGTCACGACTCTTATAGGTCTCCCTTTATATGTTAGAGCACGTTTATCCCTAGATGCTTTCAGAATTTTCTCTTTATCCTTGTATTTGCCAGTTTCCCTATGATATGTCATGCAGAAGATCGATTCAAGTTACATCTGAAGGGAGTTCTCTGTGCCTCTTGGGTTTCAATGCCTTTTTCCTTCCCCAGATCAGGGAAGTTCTCAGCTATTATTTCTTCAAGTACCCCTTCAGCACCTTTCCCTCTCTCTTCCTCCTCTGGGATACCAATTATGTGTAGATTATTTCTCTTTAGTGCATCATTTGGTTCTCTAATTTTCCCCTCATACTCCTGGATTCTTTTATCTTTTTTTCTCAGCTTCTTCTTTTTCCATAATTTTATCTTCTAGTTCACCTATTCTCTCCTCTGCCTCTTCAGTCCAAGCCGTGGTAGTCTCCATTTTATTTTGCAGCTCATTAATGGCATTTTTTAGCTCCTCCTGGCTGTTCCTTAGTCCCTTGATCTCTGTAGCAATAGATTCTCTGCTGTCCTTTATACTGTTTTCAAGCCCAGCAATTAATTTTATGACTATCATTCTAAATGCACTTTCTGTTATATTGTTTAAATTATTTTTGATCAGTTCTTTAGCTGTTATTTCCTGGACGTTTTTCTGAGGGGAATTCTTCTGTTTCGTCATTTTGGATAGGCCCTGGAGTGGTGCGGGACTGCGGGGCACTTCCCCTGTGCTCTCTTGAATAACTTGCGTTGGTGGGCGGGGCCGCAGTCAGACCTGATGTCTGCCCCCAGCCCACCGCTGGGGCCACAGACTGGTGTGTGCCTTCTCTTCCCCTCTCCTAGGGGCGGGATTCACTGTGGGGTGGCGTGGCCCGTCTGGGCTACTTGCACACTGCCAGGCTTGTGGTGCTGGGGTTCTAGCGTGTTAGCAGGGGTGGATCGGCAAGGTGCACAGGGGTGGGAGGGGTGGGAGGGGCAGGATCAGCTCACTTTTCCTTCCGAGATCCGCTTCAGGAGGGGCCCTTCGGCACCGGGAGGGAGTCAGACCTGCCAGAGGGATGGATCCGCAGAAGCACAACGTTGGGTGTTTGCACGGAGCGAGCAAGTTCCCTGGCAGGAACTGGTTCCCTTTGGGATTTTGGTTGGGGGATGGGCGAGGGAGATGGCTCTGCAACTCTCCCTCCTGTTGTCCTCCAGCCTTCCGGCTCTCTGAGCAGAGCTGTTAACTTATAACCATCCAGATGTCAAGTCCCACTTGCTGTCCGAACACACTCCGTCCGGCCCCTCCGCTTTTGCCAGCCAGACTCGGGGGCTCTGCTTGGCTGGCGGGCCACCCCTCCGCCCCGGCTCCCTCCCGCCAGTCCGTGGAGCGCTCACCGCCTCCCCGCCCTTCCTACCCTCTTCCGTGGGCCTCTCGTCTCTGCTTGGCTCCGGACACTCCGTTCTGCTAGTCTTCTGGCGGTTTTCTGGGTTATTTAGGCAGGTGTAGGTGGAATCTAAGTGATCAGCAGGACACGGTGAGCCCAGCATCCTCCTACGCCACCATCTTCCTAATCTCTTTCATCATGTGTTTATTGGCATTTATTTCAATCCATGGGAGAAAGTCTCTCCTTAGGGGACAAATTCAGAATCATGTATGCCTCCTGGGAATTTCCATTTATGGCAGCAATGGAGGCCCAATGGAATGTACCAGTGGGAGGCTTATGATTTTTTATGGATTTTTAACAGGAATAGTTAAATGTCCCAATAAGCACTGACTTCTGATTCACAAGTTTTCTAAACATTTATTTGCCCATGGGAAATGCTGTCCATCTCAAAGGAAAATGAAACTAGGTAGAGTGTAGAGGACTCCAGCTAAAGTATGGTTATCGACAGATTTACTAGCTGATATTTTCATTGACCCTTTCAAGCCAGGAGTCAGAGGAGTTTGAGTGACATCATATGAGAGGCTATCTCTTCTTAAAGGAGTCTTTTCTAAAATCATCACAAACAGGTATAAACTCTTTTGGGTGCAGAGAAACAGGTGGTATTCAGGTAAGGAAAAGAACACGTAGGAGCCAGCGTTGTATAATTGACAAAGGTGGAGATGTTTAGTTGAATAATATGGTTATTACTGGGGAAAGGTTGAGGTAAGGTATAAGAACACCTGGCCGTAACAACTTAGCTCAAAAGGTAATATCCACAGGCTGGCAGGTATAAGTGACAGCAGAATTGGGGACCAAAGAGAAGTTAGGTCCCGGTAAGGCCAAAGAGTCTCCAATATTGAGAACAGATCAGAGTTTCTGGTGTCATATCCAACACAGAGAGGTTCCCCCTTTTGCAATAGGCTGAAGAATGCAAATAAGAGTATTGTTTCTCTAACTGAAAGAGGAAGAGAAGTAAACAAGGTAAGAGGCAGCAGTGAGAAAAGTGTATTCAGGCCTAGTCTGGTCATCTTGGCAAAGCAGTCTCCTTCCACTGTTGCCTGCTTCCATTCTTGGATATCTTTAAGGTCACCAGTTGAGGTGCAGATCCAGTCAAGGTTTGATGCTTTCTTTAGCTGTGACAAGTGAATCTAAGAGTCTATGCCTCGGAGTTGGCAGCACAAGGGTTGATTAACAGTACTTGGTTTGGGTCTTTCTAATGGGGTTGAAGAGAGTCCTTCCAGGGATGCCTTTTTTTCAATAGATGAATTCCCCAGATTGTGAGGTGTGATGTTTAAGGTCTTCATCTCCTGGGAGTGTATTGTGAAAACATTGCTATACAAAGCATGCTTATTTTTAATAGAGGCAATTAGTCCTTTACAATATTAAAGTATATCTCCTTTTATAAGCTATGAATCAAAGAAGCAGGAGTTAAGTATATGCAGTGTCCTGATACAAAAAGAACAGATTTTTAGTGAACTTATGTAAACACATAGATTGTCATGAAAACTAAGAATATTTCATAAGAGTTTCATAATTCTGGAGGGATCAGATAGAAAAGGATAAATGCTTTAACCTTTGTTGTAAAGATATACTATACCAAATTGCCGTAAGTAACAGCTTAAACTAGAGAAAAAGGAGATGATTAAATCTGGAAAACAAAATGTTAACACAATCAGTTTTCCATTAGAGTTTTAGAAATTCTACCAAGTTCAGTGTTAGGATCTTATATTTATCAAAACCTGTGTTCTAAAGTATTTGTCAAATCTTTTATGAATCTCTTTGAAGATGAAATACTTAACTAATAACTGTCCATAAATGACAAAGACATAAAAATAGAAATGATTAGAGATCTTATGAGAATTCATTATGATGTAACTGATAAGGAATTGGGTCATTTTGTAACATTCAAGATAATAACATACCAGGACAAATCACATTTCTAAGATTTCTAAAATTTCACACAATTTTTAGAACACTCATTTTAACAACATATATCTACACAAATCAAAGAAAGCTTAGCATCACTTATTTGACAATGCTTCTGATATAATTTAACATACCAAATAGTGTAATTCTCCCTTTTTACAAGGAGAGGAAACAAACCTGAGAAGTTCCAGAGACCATCTGGAAATTCTCAGTTACTTTTAGGTAACTTCAGCTTTATGCGAAAAAGGATCTAGCTTCCTTGGGGTTTTGTTTGTTTGGGGGTTTTTGTTGTTGTTGTTTCTGTTTTTGTTTTGCTTTCTTGGATACAAAAAGGAACAAAATTTTTAAATTAAATTTTATTTTCAATTTTTAGTTTTTAACCTTTTTAAATTTCTTTTATTTATTTACTTATGTGTTTATTTTTATAATTTATTGTCAAGTTAACTAACATACAGCGTATACAGTGTAGTCTTGGCTTCGGGAGTAGATTCCCATGATTCATGACTTACATACCCAGTGCTCATCCCAACAAGTGCCCTTCTCAATGCCCATCACCCATTTTCCCCACCTCCCAACCCACCTTCTCCATCAGCCCTCAGTTTGTCCTCTGTATTTAAGAGTCCTTACAGTTTGCCTCCCTCTGTTTCTAACTTATTTTTCCTTCTCTTCCCCTATGGTCTCTGTCAAGTTTCTCAAATTCCACATATGAGTGAAATCATATGATCTCTCTCTCTGACTTATTTCACTTTGCATAATACCCTCCAGTTCCAGTTCCTCCAGTTGTTGCAAATGGCAAGATTTCCTTCTTTTGTATTGTTGAGTAGTAGTATTACATTGTGTATATATATATACACACACACACCATATATATAGTAGTATTACATTGTGTGTATATATATGTGTATATATATATATATACATATATACATATACACACACACACACACACACCATATCTTCTTTTTTAAATTTTTTAATGTTTATTTATATTTGAGAGAGAAAGAGAGCACGAGTAGGGAAAGAGCAGAGAGACAGAGACAGAATCTGAAGCAGGCTCCAGGCTCTGAGCTGCAAGCTGTCAGCACAGAGTCTGACCCGGGGCTTGAACTCACAAGCAGTGAGATCATGACCAGAGCCAAAGTCAGACGCTTAACCAATTGAGCCACCAGGTGCCCCTATATACCATATCTTCTTTATCCATTAATAAGTTGATGGACATTTGGGCACTTTCCATACTTTGGCTATTGTTCATAGCACTGCTATAAACATTGGGGTTCGTGTGCCTCTATGAATAAGCACTCCTATATCCTTTGGATAAATACCTAGTAGTGCTATTGCTAGGTCATAGGGTAATTCTATTTTTAATTTTTAAGGAACCTCCACACTGTTTTCCAGAGTTGCTGCACCAGTTTGCATTCCCATCAACAATGCAAGAGGGTTCCCCTTTCTCCACATCCTTGACATCTGTTGCCTGAGTTGTTAATTCTGTCATTCTGACAGGTATGAGGTGGTATCTCAATGTGGTTTTGATTTGTATTTCCCTGATGATGAGTGATGTTAAGCATCTTTTCATGTGTCAGCCATCTGGATGTCTTCTTTGAGAAAGTGTGTCTATTCATTTCTTCTGCCTATTTCTTCACTGGTTTGTTTTTCAGATGTTGAGTTTGGTAAGTTCTTTATAGATTTTGGATACTAACCCTTTATCTGATATGTCATTTGCAAATATTTTCTCCCATTCCATTGGTTGCTTTCAGTTTTGCTGACTGTTTCCTTCACCATGCAGAAGCTTTTTATCTTGATGAGATCCCAATAGCTTTTTTGCTTTGCTTTCCCTTGACTTCAGAGACATGTCGAGTAAGAAGTTGCTGCAGCTGAGTTCAAAGAGGTTGTTGCCTGCTTTCTCCTCTCGGGTTTTGATGATTTCCTGTCTCACATTTAGGTCTTTAATCCATTTTGAGTTTATTTTTGTGTATATTGTTAAGAAAGTGGTCCAGTTTAATCCCTCTTCAGGTTGCTGTCCATTTTTCCCAGCACCATTTGCTGAAGAGACTGTCTTTTTTCCATTGGATATTTTTTTCTGCTTTGTAAATTAGTTGGCCATAGATTTGTGGGTCCATTTCTGGATTCTCTATTCCATTTGTCTATGTGTCTGTTTTTGTGCCAATATCATACTGTCTTGATGATTACACTTTGTAGTACAGGCTAAAGTCGAGGATTCTGATGCCCCCAGCTTTGCTTTTCTTTTTCAACATTACTTTGGCTATTTGGGGTCTTTTGTGGTTCCATACAAATTTTAGGATGTGTTGTTCTAGCTCTGTGATGAATGCTGGTGTTATTTTGACTGGGATTGCATTGAATGTGTGGATTGCTTTGAGTAGCATTGACATTTTAACAATATTTGTTCTTCCAACCCATGAGCACGAACTGTTTTTCCATTTCTTTGTGTCTTCTTCAATTTCTTTCATAAGCTTTCTATAGTTTTCAGTGTATAGATTTTTCACCCCTTTGGTTAGGTTTATTCCTATGTATTTTATGGTTCTTGGTGCAATTGTAAATGGGATCAATTCCTTGATTTCTCTTTCTGTTGCTTCATTATTGGTGTATAGAAATGCAACCGATTACTGTACATTCATTTTACATCCTACAACTTTGCTGAATTCATGTATGAGTTCTGGCAGTTTTTTGGTGGAGTCTTTCAGCTTTTCCATGTAGTGCATCATGTCATCAGCAAAAAGTGAAACTTCGACTTCTTCTTTGATGATTTGGATGATTTTTATTTCATTTTGTTGTCTGATGACTGAGGCTAGGACTTCCAACGCTATGTTAAACAATTATGGTGAGAGTGTGCATCCCTGTCCACTATTCTAATTTTATCTTAACTACATAAAATTTCTTTCTTAATATTCCTCTTCCATAAACCTTCTACAACTTTCAAGATCCATTTAGGCTTTGTCATTTTTAAAAAATTCAGGAACAATATGGGGCACCTGCTTGGCTCAGTCAGTTGAGCATCTGACTCTTGATTTCAGCTCAGGGTTCATGATATGGAGCCCCACACTGGGCTCCATGCTGGGTGTGGAGGCTGCTTAAGATTCTCTCTCTCCCTGTCTCTCTGCCCTTCCCCCACTCATTCTCTTCTTCACTCTAAAATTTAAAAAAATACAGGAAAAATAATTTTGCTTTAGAACAAAATCCTTTTTCTTACAAAAAAGTTCATCATACCTTTCCCTATCAAGAAAAGTTTTTTAACCTATTATTCATATATAGTCATTTTCTTTCACTCTGTTTCTAGTAGTTGTGTAAAAAAAAATGCCAACAATTTCAACTTTATCAGTTCAATGCCATTTTTTTCAATTTCAAAAACATATAAAGCTTTTCTAGAAAAGAAAT
Source organism: Herpailurus yagouaroundi (assembly GCF_014898765.1). Taxonomy (NCBI): domain Eukaryota; kingdom Metazoa; phylum Chordata; class Mammalia; order Carnivora; family Felidae; genus Herpailurus; species Herpailurus yagouaroundi. The sequence continues at coordinate 1,682,543 of NW_024412620.1, forward strand.
GATACAGGACTGTTACAGAATAATTGCATATTTACTCTTAGAAGATAGCATAATTGCTTATGCATTACATTAAAAGAATGTAAAAGAATATAAACATGTTTTATATAATTATAATAAACTGAATCCTTTTGGAAATTACAATGTGATATTCACTCATGTTTTTAGGCTTATATTGACATTACTTTGTTAGACTAAGAAAGATAGACCAGGCAGGGGCAATGAGATCCCCAAATTATTGTTGAAGATGGTTGAGATAAGTTGAGTAGGCAGAATATTTTTTAAAATGGGAAAATAATGGCAGAGCTATAAATATCTGAAAGCCACCAGAATTCCCAGCTTCCCAAATTGTTATAAGAAATGGAGAAAGTTCTTTTAAATAAAGATTGTTTCATTGAGTTAAGCACAGGACTATTCTATATGTTTCTACACTTACATTTGAAAGAAGATTGATGACAGAATGATTAGATACAGTGTATTTGCAATGAGTTAAGCACAGGGCTTTTCCCTTATGCTTCTACACATAAGTTTACATCTTAATAAATGAAGATGTTACTTAAAAGATGGCATATACTGTATAATCATCTTTCAAGTATCAATTTCTTTCATTAAGATAGAAGTGTTTGTAAACTTATATGTAGAAGCATATGGGAAGAGCCCTACGCTTAACACATTGACACTAAATTATGTATAAACTGTCGTTCAAGTAGCATCATTTTTCATTAAAATATAAGTGTTTATTAAATAGGTGATGGGACTTAAGGTGTGCACTTGTGATGAGCACCAGGTATTGTATGAAAATGTTCAATCACTACATTGTACATCTGAAACTAATATTACACTGTATGTTAACTAACTGAAATTTGAATAAAACATAAAAATCAGTAAAAATAAACAAATAAATAAACATTATATTTATGTATTGTTGCCTGACTGCAATTCTAAAAAGACAGGGCAACAAAGCATGAGCCTGTCAAAGAACAAGTGAAGTTTGGCCTTGAGGAGTTATTATTGTGTATGTACAGGACAGAAAGGGTGGTCATTCTTGTACTGGTCTTTTCATCTGGCTGCACAGCCCCTTTTGCTCAATTGATTGTGGTATAAGAGCAATGACTTTCAAACATATGGGTCATTCCACAGCAAGAAATATGTGCATGACATGGCCAAGCATATACCTATGTATATAAAACCACACAAGTAGCTGAAATAAAAGTTTAATAAATTAACATGTATTTCCTATTTTGCATTTTATGGAATTATTCTGTTTTATCTATAGACAATAAATGAATCGATATAATAGCCATGTATTATAGATACAATTGAAGGTATATATTATTCATTTATCTGTATAGATAGCCATAGATAATGTATTTTCTACTTAAACAAATGTTAACAATAATTCATCAATGGTCACTGACCATAGTTTGAAAAATAAGAGGGTACAGTAAATCCTTCTATAGTAGGAGAAAGCTCTCATGAGAGTTTGACTGTTTCTCCTTTTACAAAAATATCACTGCTGTTTTGTCTGTATTCTTTCAGCATTAAAGCACACAGTTTGTGCAGAGTTAATTTATGCTTATTACTCTTAAGTGTTCTGATGATTTTTTTGGTTTTGTATTCTCAGATCTTCCAATTTCTAAAACTATTTGTAATCTTTGTTTTCCAGTGAAAACTATAAAGCAGACAATTATAAACTTTCCAACATATGCTAGTATACTACAGCAAACTTATAAACACATTTCAAATTTTTTTTTTATTTTTAAAAAAATTTTTTTTCAACGTTTTTTATTTATTTTTGGGACAGAGAGAAACAGAGCATGAACGGGGGAGGGGCAGAGAGAGAGGGAGACACAGCATCAGAAACAGGCTCCAGGCTCTGAGCCATCAGCCCAGAGCCTGACGCGGGGCACGAACTCACGGACCGCGAGATCGTGACCGGCTGAAGTCGGACGCTTAACCGACTGCGCCACCCAGGCGCCCCTCAAATTTTTAGAAATATATTCTCTTACAGTAAATTTTTCTCAATGTAGCATAAAGCATGTTTATTAATAGATTCAAATGTTTTTTATCTCTCTGTAAAAGTTAAAAAGCCAAAAGTAGATTAACTTATGTTTGGCATTTAATGTTTATCTTTGGAAGTACTTAACATATTCATGAATATGCATTACTCAGTTTAATTTATTACAAAATTTGATCCTGTTTACATCTATTTTTTTTTAATTTATATATGAAATTTATTGTCAAATTGGTTTCCATACAACACCCAGTGCTCATCCCAAAAGGTGCCCTCCTCAATACCCATCACCCACCCTCTCCTCCCTCCCACCCCC
>NW_024412620.1:1684969-1685437 GCF_014898765.1 Herpailurus yagouaroundi
TTTTTTTTTTTTTTTTCCTTCGCCTCCCCCATGGGTTCCTGTCAAGTTTCTCAGGATCCACATAAGAGTGAAACCATATGGTATCTGTCTTTCTCTGTATGGCTTATTTCACTTAGCATCACACTCTCCAGTTCCATCCACGTTGCTACAAAAGGCCATATTTCATTTTTTCTCATTGCCACATAGTATTCCATTGTGTATATAAACCACAATTTCTTTATCCATTCATCAGTTGATGGACATTTAGGCTCTTTCCAAAATTTGGCTATTGTTGAGAGTGCTGCTATGAACATTGGGGTACAAGTGCCCCTATGCATCAGTACTCCTGTGTCCCTTGGATAAATTCCTAGCAGTGCTATTGCTGGGTCATAGGGTAGGTCTATTTTTAATTTTCTGAGGAACCTCCACACTGCTTTCCAGAGCGGCTGCACCAATTTGCATTCCCACCAACAGTGCAAGAGGGTTCCC
>NW_024412620.1:1690437-1813396 GCF_014898765.1 Herpailurus yagouaroundi
TCCTTCCCTTTGTCCTCCAGCCTTCCCGCTTTCTGAGCAGAGCTGTTAACTTATGACCTCCCAGCCGCTAAGTCGCGCTTGCTGTCGGAACACAGTCCGTCAGGCCCCTCCGCTTTTTGCAAGCCAGACTCGGGGGCTCTGCTTGGCCGGCGATCCGCCCCTCCGCCCCGGCTCCCTCCCGCCAGTCCGTGGAGCGCGCACCGCCTCGCCGCCTTTCCTACCCTCTTCCGTGGGCCTCTCGTCTGCGCTTGGCTCCGGCGACTCCGTTCTGCTAATCCTCTGGTGGTTTTCTGGGTTATTTAGGCAGGTGTAGGTGGAATCTAAGTGATCAGCAGGACGCGCGGTGAGCCCAGCGTCCTCCTACGCCGCCATCTTCCCTCCTCCCCCTTCTGTTTACATCTAAATTATTTGCTCTTAACAATTATACTTAGACTGGATATTAAGCAGCTACCCATCATCTTATTTCTTTTGTTGACAAATATTATAATATAAAGTTGGCATGAGCTTATTTGATTAATAAAACCAGGTAGAACATACTGGGACACAAATCAGCCGTCAGCAAGTACAAAAAGATTGAGATCATACGGTGCATGTTTTCAGACCACAATGCTATGAAACTCGAAATCAACCACAAGAAAAAATTTGGAAAGGTAACAAATACTTGGAGACTGAAGAACATCCTACCACAGAATGAATGGACTAACCAAGATGTTAAAGAGGAAATTAAAAAGTATATGGAAGCCAATGAAAATGATAACACCAAACCCAAAACCTCTGGGACACAGCAAAGGTGGTCATAAGAGGAAAGTATACAGCAATCCAGGCCTTCCTAAACAGAAGAAAGATCTCAGATACACAACCTAACCTTACACCTTAAAGAGCTGGCAAAAGAACAGCAAATAAAACCCAAAACAAGCAGAAGACTGGAAATAATAAAGATTAGAGCAGCAATTAATGCTATTGAAACACCCCCCCCCAAAAAAAAAAAAATCCCAGAACAGATCAATGAAACCAGAAGCTGGTTCTTTGAAAGAATTAACAAAATTGATAAACCACTAGCCAGTTTGATCAAAAAGAAAAAGGAAAGGACCCAAATAAATAAAATCAAGAATGAAAGAGGAGAGATCACAACCAACACAGCAGAAATAAAAACAATAATGAGAATATTATGAGCAATTATATGCCAATAAAATGGGCAATCTGGGGGGCGCCTGGGTGGCGCAGTCGGTTAAGCGTCCGACTTCAGCCAGGTCACGATCTCGCGGTCCGTGAGTTCGAGCCCCGCGTCGGGCTCTGGGCTGATGGGTCAGAGCCTGGAGCCTGTTTCCGATTCTGTGTCTCCCTCTCTCTCTGCCCCTCCCCCGTTCATGCTCTGTCTCTCTCTGTCCCCAAAAAAGTGAATAAACGTTGAAAAAAAATTTAAAAAAATGGGCAATCTGGAAGAAATGGACAAATTCCTAGAAACATACACTACCAAAACTGAAAAAGGAAGAAATAGAAAATTTGAACAGACCCATAACTAGTAAGAAAATCGAATTAGTAATCAAAATCTCCCAAAAAAAACAAGAGTCCAGGGCCAGATGGCTTTCCAGGGGAATTCTACCAAACATTAAAGGAAGAGTTAACACCTATTCTTTTGAAGCTTTTCCAAAAAATAGAAGTGGAAGGAAAACTTCCAAACTCTTTCTATGAAGCCAGCATTACCTTGATTCCAAAACCAGAGACCCCACTAAAAAGGAGAACTATAGACCAATTTCCCTGATGAACATGGATGCAAAAATCTTCAACAAGATATTACCCAACCGGATCCAACAATACATTAAAAAAATTATTCACCATGACCAAATAGGATTTATACCTAGGATGCAGGGCTGGTTCAATATCTGCAAAACAATTAATGTGATTCATCACATCAATAAAAGAAAGGACAAGAACCATATGATCCTCTCAATAGATGCAGAGAAAGCATCTGACAAAATACAGCATCCTTTCTTGATAAAAACCCTCAGGAAAGTAGGGATAGAAGGAGAATACCTCAAGATCATAAAAGCCATATATGAACAACCCAACGCTAATATCATCCTCAATGAGGAAAGACTGAAGGCTTTCCCCCTACGGTCAGGAACAAGACAAGGATGTCCACTCTCGCCAGTTATTCAACATAGTATTGGAAGTCAGCCTCTGCAATCAGACAACACAAAGAAATAAAAGGCATCCAAATTGGCCAGGAGGAGGTCAAACTTTCAGTCTTCACAGATGACCTGATACACTATAGGGAAAACCCTAAAGATCCCACCAAAAAACTGCTAGAATTGATTCATGAATTCAGCAAAGTTTCAGGATATAAAATCAATGCACAGAAATCAGTTGCATTCCTATACACCAACAATGAAGTGACAGAGAAATCAAGGAATCGATCCTGTTTACAGTTGCACCAAAAACCATAAAATACCTAGGAATAAATCTAACCAAAGAGGTGAAAAAATCTATACACTGAAAACTATAGAAAGCTTATGAAAGAAATTGAAGAAGACACAAAAATAAATGGAAAAAGATTCCATGCTCCTGGATAGGAAGAACAAACATTGTTAAAATGTCAATACTACTCAAAACAATCTACATATTCAATGCAATACCTATCAAAATAACACCAGCATTCTTCACAGAGCTAGAACAAACAATCCTAAAATTTGTATGGAATCAGAAAAGACCCCAAATAGCCAAAGCAATCTTGAAAAAGAAAACCAAAGCAGGAGGCATCACAATCCCAGACTTCAAGCTATACTACAAAGCTGTAATCATCAAGACAGTATGGTACTGGCACAATAACAGACACTCAGATCAATGGAACAGAATAGAGAACCCAGAAATGGACCCGCAAATGTATGGCAAACTAATCTTTGACAAAGCAGGAAAGGATATTCAATGGAATAAGGACAGTCTCTTCAGCAAGTGGTGCTGGGAAAACTGGATGGCAACCTGCAGAAGAATGAACCTGGACCACTTTCTCACACCATACACAAAAATAAACTCAAAATGGATGAAAGACCTAAATGTAAGACAGGAAGCCATCAAAATCCTCGAGGAGAAAGCAGGCAAAAACCTCTTTGATCTTGGCCACAGCCACTTCTTACTATACACATCTCTGGAGGCAAAGGAAATAAAAGTAAAAATGAACTAGTGGGACCTCATCAAAATAAAAAGCTTCTGCACAGCAAAGGAGACAATCAACAAAACTAAAGGCAACCGACAGAATAGGAGAAGACATTTGCAAATGACATATCAGATAAAGGGTTGGTATCCAAAATCTATAAAGAACTTATCAAACTCAACACCCAAAAAATAATCCAGGAAGAAATGGACAAAAGACATGAATAGACACTTCTCCAAAGACATCCAGATGGCCGATCCACACATGAAGAAATGCTCAACATCACTCATCATCAGGGAAATACAAATCAAAACCACAATGAGATTCCACCTTACACCTTTCAGAATGACTAACATTAACACCTCAGGCAAAAACAGATGTTGGTGAGGATGCGGAGAAAGAGGATCTCTTTTGCATTGCTGGTGGGAATGCAAGCTGGTGCAGCCACTCTGGAAAACAGTATGGAGGTTCCTCAAAAAATTAAAAATAAAACTACCCTAGGACTCAGCAATTGCACTACTAGGTATTTATCCAAGGGATACAGGTGTGCTGTTTCGAAGGGACACATGCACCCCCATGTTTATAGCAGCACTACTGACAATAGCCAAAGTATGGAAAGAGCCCAAATGTCCATCAATGGATGAATGGATAAAGAAAATGTGGTGTATATATACATACAATGGAGTATTTGTTGGCAATCAAAAAGAATGAAATCTTTCCATTTGCAACTATATGGATGGAACTGGAGGGTATTATGCTAAGTGAAATTAGTCAGAGAAAGACAAATAATCATATGACTTCACTCGTATGAGGACTTTAAGAAACAAAACAAATGAACATAAGGGAAGGAAAGCAAAAATAATATAAAAACAGGGAGGGGGACAAAGCATAAGAGACTCATAAATATGGAGAACAAACAGAGGGTTACTGGAGAGGGTGTGGGAGGGGGGATGAGCTAAATGGGTAAGGGGCATTAAGGAATCTACTCCTGAATACATTGTTGCACTATATGCTAACTAATTTGGGTGGAAATTAAAAAATATATATAATTATTATGTTGAAAAATAAATAATAAATAAAACCAGGTAGAATAAATTGTTAATCTGCCTTATATTTAATTCAGATACACCGAAGACATACCTGTTCTTATTAAACCAACAAACTTACAGGTGTTTATCGAAGATTATCTCAGATCCTGTAAACCTGAAAAACATTTGCATTGGTTTCTATATTTCTATAATATATATTTATATAAATTTATATATTTATATGTAAATTATATTTATGTAAATAAAGTATATTTATATAAATGCTTAATTCTCTCTAGGATAATTAAAGAAATTTACAAAGGAATTTTGGCCATACCATCCAGAGGTAAAAAAAAAAAAAAAAATTACATATCTATAACATATATAACATAGACCTACAGAGCACATAAATAAACATAGAGATCTTACAGCTTTTATTCAGAAATGTTAGCCATGTCTCAGGTTTAAAAGAAAATAAATAGTTGGATCCAAATTATGTTTCTGGTAGGTAGACTAAGTTAAGATTATGAGTTCTGATGGCCAATATCTTTTACTAATGTGTGTGTGTGTGTTTTAATGTTCTAATGATTTTTTAGAACTATTTTTCAAGTCATTTTGTCTTTTAGAAGATTCTACATATCAAACCAAAGAACGCATTCCACGGTCTCCAAGAGTTTCAGAATTTTCTCTTACAACCATACCCCTTAAGGTAGACTTATCTAACATAAGTGTCACTCAGAATGGCCATTACAATTTCTAAGTGTCCAAAAGTTCACCCATTTTTCTAGAAAGGAACAAAATCCTGGCCCAAGGACCTTGTGGAACCTATCTGCTTTTGGATTCCCTAAAGTGTCTTAATTATGAAGGGCTCACTTTTCTGACAGCTGTGCTAAAACACTGGGAATTATGTTATCCCCTGCTTTGAACAGGATGGGTGACTTACCAGGGAACTTTGACAACAAGTTCCTCCTCTCAGGAGGAAAGGAGATGCATTCATGAAAAACCCTGAATAAAGCCTGAGCGCTCAAAACATAGAGAGGAGCTCAAAGTCCACAAGAGACTTACCCTCAAACTCCAGAGTCACCAAGAAAGCAATGAGCTGAATACACTGTGAGTACTGGCCATGTTTGCTCAACAACCTTGGAATTGTTGGGGGTCTTCTTTGGATTCCATTTCTCTGATACCATGTAATATCAACCTTAAAATAGCCAGTTACTTTGCTAGCAAAATGAGTTTATTTGTAAATAGCAGAGGAATTGCTATTTGGGACAAGCAAACTACAACAAGCCATAGGCAAATATGAAGAGACAAAGGGACGGTCAGTTTTTATTCAGTTTTTGGAGGAAATTGAGAAGGTTTTAATTTTTTAAAGTTCTCTGGAAAAGGACAAGTGTTCCAGGTTACAGAAGTTTCTCCTTGGCTGCAGGTGGTGGTTGGTGCATTGTTGTTGGGGCAGGCATGGATCTTTGTTCTTTTTCTTAAAAGTAGGAGAAGAAAATCCTATGTGAAAAGTTATCCTTTTCATAATCCTATGTGATGGTTATCCTGGCTGCAATGGTTATCCTGGCTGCAATGAGTAATATGAGCATTAGGAGCTCCCCTCCAGGGCTTCTGACTCCATTTTCGGTGAGGGAGGTTTCCTTTACTTATTTTTGCTGGAGTATCTAGTGTCTGCCATATCCAAGCCCTCACCTATACTAATGCATGTATCCACAGTGAAGACAGAGCTGGAGTCATCTGGACTGCCTTGCTAGGACTGGACCAGGCAGGCTGGCCAGGGTATCCTCCAATAAAAGATACTTGGAAGCCTCAATTACAGCAGAAACTGAGAACCTCGGCTGACAGCAAGTCCCCATGGGCACAGACTATTGCCCATACAACCGACATCTCAGAGTGATGTTCACAGTTTAGGCTCCCTCTACTCTTGAGGCAACGCAGGTTGTTGTGGATGGCCCAAGCTTCCAAAGGCCTGGAGGGACCCAGCTGCCTAAAAGCAACTGAAAGAGTATATACAGCATATGCATGGGCTGCCCAAGTCAGGGTAGTGAGGGACCTACAGCAGGTCAATGGCCAGTGAGGCTGGCTCACAGGGGAGGGGGCACTGTGTATCTGGCACCTGACTAATTTGAAACGCTAACCTACGCATAATCCATATTCCCCTTGAAGGCAGAGCTGGCAGATCTCCACTGCCTTTCTATGACTGGATCAAGCAGGGTGGCCAAGGTGTCTGCCAACAAAAGACAGCTGGGAGCATTGATTGCTGCAGAAGCCTGGAACCCCAGCAAACAGTAAGTACACATTGGGACCGAGTGTCACCTATTTCGATGGCTGCCTCACAGTGATTTTTGGAGGAAGGGGTCCCTACACCTATGAGGTAATGTAGGTTATTGGGGACGAGAACTAGGTCCACAGGCCTGGAGAGCTCAGACTAGCCAAAGATGACTGACAGGGTGCAGGAGGCGCAGATCAGGCAATGTCAGGCAAGTCCAGGTCAGGCTGTTGGGGGTGCCCGGCCTCTGCCTAATTCTAAGCCTTAACCTACACAATTGTGCATAATCCCTCTGAAAGCTGTGTTGTTTGGAAGGCACATAATACTCAAAGGCTGACTTTGTCTTTGCCAACAATTCACTGTGCAAATTTCACAAGCCAATAGAATACAAGAGAATGTCTTTTCATTAGCCACTACGGAAATAACATACTCCAAACCAAGGTTGGATTAGTCATACTATTGTTCTAGGCAAGGGGAGATGAAATGTATAAAGTTCAAGTTTAGTTGAGGCGTAATTTTATAGGAGGTGGTACCCAGAAGACAGGTTAGCCAACTTGAAGCTGAAGTCCAGATGCCAGCGCTAAAGTCTCATGGAGCTAGAACATGTTGCTAGAGCAAGAGCACTGGTGTTGATGGGCAAGATCCCTTAATTTGAAGGGATACCACATGCCTTTCATCACTGTCAGTAGAAGAGCCGTCTCAACCATGGCAGGAGCTATTTGCCCCTAGGTCTTCAAGAGTCATTTTAGATCAGCAAAGTGTAGCCTTGCCCAGACCAAACACTCTACGATAGTTCTCACAAATTCTCAGTATTTATAGTCTAATGTTCCTTTGCCATAGTTGCTTTGCTTCTTCATATATTTTTATTGATAAACCTGTGACCAGGGCCCCCAGCAGCTGAGCTACTAAGTTATGAGTGAGAACAGATGAGATGATGACATCCTGACACAACTCCATTGTTGCATCAAAACAACTTCACTTCTAAGAACAACTTTTTTTGTCTTTGTCATAAATAAGTGGATTTAAAATCACGTCAAACCAATACACAACAGTCGATCCTGTGATTTCAAATCACTCTAAAGCTAATAATTACAAATGTCCTGTACAAACCTAAATTCACAAAGATATCAATCCACCCTGTGATTCTACAACACTTACAATATTCATCACAGGTACTAAGTCATATTTGTGCAATATTTCTCCTTTGGCAAACATTCTCTTATATTATAGTTTAATGACCAGTTTAAGCAACCATATTCCTAATGTTATCAATATAAATATAACAAAGCTCTTTAGCATAGTACCATGTTTAATTATAAAGCAACCAAAAGTTAAGCTTCTTAAGTGACACAGTTAAATTTCCATACAATTACATTTCTAAGTAAAGATCATTTTTATAAAGTTCCAGGGGGTGCATGCTTGCACAGCACTATCAAACAAGTGTTCAACTGCCATAACACTAGAACTCAAAACTGCCATTATTTTTATAAATGCACATTTTTGTTCTTTTAAATTCCTGCAAAGGTAGTTTGACTTTATTAATCTCACCTTCCAAATATACCTTCACTTTTCTTAAGTTTTCTGATGTGAGATTTACATTATTAATTTTGGAGGCTTGATGTGAAACATGTCTCTGGTTATTTTAATGGTTCCTTTATCTTCTGCTGAACTTAATTAACATCTTTTTCCTTGTATTGTCATATTCTTTACCTGTTGTAGTCTTACACAGGTAATGTTCTGTTCCTTATTTTTTCCTTGACTCCAATAGATAAGAGTGAGGTTTGGCTTAGAGCATACTAGCTCTATGTTATATATAACTGGTTGGGGAGGCATCAAAGCCATAGTCATAAGTACTTATACTATAGATATCTTCAAAGATCTAGCAATAATAAAGGTACTTTGGATTCATTCCAACAATGTATCCTTAGGAACATGTTTTCCTTTTATCATAAGGGTCTTTCCATAGCCAGTGGGCTCCACTCTCTCTTTTGATATTGGGAAACTGCAAAGTGTGGTAACCTGACAAGTTTCCTTACTTAAGTGCCAATATTCTAATTTCATAGTTGTCCAAAGAATAACAGTCATTAGAATGTATTATATCTACTTCTGGTTGGGTTGTTATCTCAGACAACCAGTATTGACCCAAGATTATAGCTGTCCTAAGAGTACTCCACATATCAGCCATCCCTAACTGTACATTGACAGTGTACATAATACATATTTTGGGGGTTTTTTTTAGTGTTGCTATTTTTTAGCATTTTCTCCGGCAGCTTTGTTTTTTACTGCCATGTGAAATTTATGTTTTGTAACATAAGGCTAATTGTATCCATCTGTATATCCAATGATGACAAAACTGCCACCCCATGTGTGTCAAATTGAGAGCAAAGTTTAAGAATTTAATGTGATTTGATTTGGAATTGAGAAAAAGTGGCTGCCATTGTTCCTCCACTTAAGTCTCCTACCAGTCCAACAAGGAGCCATAAGGCTTTCCTTCCTTTGAGCTATCTGTTTTTGGCATATGTTTTAAGTTGGATATAAAGGAGCTGGATAAACCCAAGCACAACTTGGGGATTTGTATTTGCCTAGAAAGTCCTACATGTTAAATTTTAATGTATAGACTATGATTATAAATTGCAATATGACTGGTATGGATTTATTAACAATGATTTCTACACCCTTGGTGTAGAGATCTGTGATAGGAGATAGTAGCTTGATTATATTACAGAAGATAATGATATGTGTTATGTGCTAAGTTTCCTGGGTGTTCTCTATACACCACATAATGTCCCTGGTTCTTTTAAAGTCTGGGCATAATGTCCATAGATCTATTATTCACTTTCTAGTAGGTGAATATGGGTTAAACAGTGTAAATCAGGAGTGTAGTAGATGATCAGTTTTTGGCCTATTTATATTTAAAGATATAATTCCTATTCTGTGTATTCACCAGCTGCTCTTTTACACTAAAATGCTCACACACAAATCAGGAACTAAATCCAGGTTATTTTCAGAGTCTCTGTGATGTGTCCAATGCTGCCTCAATTTAGTAGGATAAAACTACAGAGATGCCTGGGTGGCTCAGTCAGCTGAGCATCTGACTCTTAATTTTGGCTAAGGTCATATCAGGGTTCATGGGATCGAGCCCCTCATGGGACTCTGCACTGCCAGTGCAGAGCTTTCTTGGGATTCTCTGTGTCCCTTCTCTCTGCCCCTTCCTCTCTCTCTCTCTTTCAAAAATAGATATTTTTTTTAAAAAGTAAAAAATTCAGAATCTGGTTGACGAAATATATGTGCTGGGTTATGATACCAAAAGCCAGTTAGTAGTTCAGGCCAGTCTTCATCCTCCAAGTCAATGTCTAATAGAGTTGTTGTTCAGAATCCTTGATGGTTCTTGTGGAGATTAAAATGGAGGTCGCCACTGCTTCATCAGCTTCCCTAAGTATTTGGTGTCTCTACTGATTGAAGCTTTCCCGGTGAGTAGATAGTGCGGACAGCGAAGGATGGGGTGCAGAGGCTGGGTTGGTTGATGCCGGTGATGTTGATGAGTCCTCCGTTGCAATAAGGTGACTAGACTAGTGATCTCTGGAGAATGCGGAGGATGTCACAGACAGTGGAGTTGTGCCGGACCAGAAAGTGGCATTCCAGTTCAGAACACTGGCACAGCTCCTATTGCTGGAGCCATCAGAGGAGTATCCATAGCTGTAATGACTATGGTATCCAACAGGGAGCGATAGGCAACGGAGTATGGGCAGCAGGCAGCATGCTGCACTGACCCGTTAGTAATCTTGGTAGGGTTCAAGATGCATCGTGGATTCATGCCTGCAAAATAAAGATAGTTTCCTTGGCATTTTTAATTCCTTCTCGTTGTTCTTGCCACCCAAGGATATCTACCATTATGACGTCCGTTATTGCCTATATTCCCTCTAGCATAGTCGCCCTCCATCCTGTGAGGCTAAATATCAGGCATCTGGTGTCAATACAATAAAGATGGTGTTCTTATGCCTGCCATTTTCAGAGTCATCATATTATTTTCTTTAATGTGATGTAATGTAGTTTTTTCTTCAGTCATCCAGTAGGTTGTATTGATGGCAGGTACCATAATTTTCCTAGTACTATATATACACCATTATGTTTTTTTAAATGTTTTCCTTCTAGTTTAGATTCTGGAGTCTGTCAGTGGTCTCATCTGTAGAGGTGCTTGCAATATTAATGCGATAGGAGTTTTTCCATTCCTTCCATATTTATGGTTTAGAGATCTTGCCACCTCCCAGATTGGTTTCGTCCAAGCTTTTATATCAGGCTTATTAGTCAGCTTCTGCTTGAGTAAGCCATTGCACCTTTCATTTGACCCAGACATGGTTGGGCTTGTAGGTGTTAAGTCCTTTGTATCTTACTATGCTTTGTTCTTAGCCCATTCTTGTACTTGCTTTCCTTTGCAGTGGGGCCCCTGATTTAATTGGGATACCATAGCAAGCAATCCCGATTTCTAATGCTCTGATGGTAGACGTCTGATCATTTTTCCTGCAAGGATAGAGTAATCCTATTCCTGACCATGTGTCTACAAAGTGCATGCATAATTTGTTCTCTGGTACAGATAAGGATCCTATACAATCATTTGTATAATCAGGAAAGGTCTGCTGCTTCTTTGACCTCACAGACTATTCATTAGTGACCTTCACACTTTAAACTTTCAGCAATTCCCACATTTCTTAATTTGAAAGTGGAGGTATTTGGTAGGTATATACATGTTTATTTTCCTAATCATGTCCTAGTGCTTTGTGTCCCAGCATGATTTGTTTGGTGATATGTGCCCATGCAATGACCCAATCACTTGGCATATTTGTGTGCTCAGGTTTTATGTTCCATTGTTCTGCTTGTTTATATATGGTTGTGTTTTGAATTGGTTTCCTCCTTAGTCGTGAATCATTGTGTTTTTGTTAAATTTTGGGAATTTGGGCCTCTTAGTTTTCCTGGTGAGTTTGTCTATCTGCTCATTAAGTTTTGGTACTTGAGCCTTGTCTTTCTGATATGCCGAGACACGTGTGATGAACATGAAGACGTCAGCCAGTGCTATTTTCTGCCATATCCTTACTCCATATGTTCATATTTCTTATTTTCCAGTCATTTCCCCACCACGTTCCCGACCAAAGAGCTATTCCAACAGCTATTTCCCATGGGTCTGAGAAAGATCCAGGTCATTCTGATTTTCTTCAACAGATTGTTCATCAGTTAGTTTTATGGCCATTAATTCAGCATATTGTGCTGATTTTCTCAAGCCTGAATCTGTCAGGGTTAGACCATCATTAGTCCTCGAGGCCACTGGCTGCTAGCATTCTCCAGATGGTGTCATGGAGGCTGATCCGTGTATAAAGCAGGCATCACTGGGTGCCAGGGACCAGGGCAGTCCCCATTGCCCAACTGCTGGAGCGTGGATAGGCCTGCCCTCAGGAATCCTGGCAAGTCCACTATCGGCATAGTGGAGATTTTCTCAGTTCACACAAAGCTGACCCTCAATCTGTTTGTCCCACTTGGAAATATACCGTTTCCAGGTTAGGACTTTATGGTCAGGGGTCTGCTTTACCCATTCCAGAATAGGCCGTTGTAGCTTAGGTGTAATTAGTTTACTTTCTGTCAGTGGTTCTGAATTTTGTAGGGCTCACAGAGCACCTGGGTGAGCCCTCAATTGGTTGGTGCCTGTTGTTGGACCACAGGAACTTTTTAGTCCAAAATACAGTTGGGTAATATTTGGGGGTCCTGTGGTATTTTAGTCCATAGTGATGTTTTAGTCCAAACCCTTGTGAGTATAGGCACTCTGGTTTATATCCAGAGCCCTCATGAGATGGTATTATAAGTTCTGACAGCATTTTTGAAATAAAGACTGCCTCATGGGTCTCCATCTAAATTCCCTACTCTTCCTATTTATTTCAAAAATGTGTTTTAATATCTTCAGATGTGGTATGTACTATTTCCAATATCCAAAAAGTCCTATCAGTTTCTGAGCTGCTGATTTTGTGGTACAAATGAAGTGCAATCTAGCTTGTCTGTGACTGGGTCTCATATATTCTGCCTTCAGAAGACCTAGAAATTTTAGTGTAGTGTCCCTGTATGTTACTTTGGTCAGTTGTCCATCCTGTGAGTGTAAAGATTTCAATTAATTCTATAGTGACTCTAGTCTGTTCTTCCAAGTTATCACCACAAGTAAATGTGTCATCAATATAGGAAATGCTGGTTTGTGTGTGTTGTTTTCCTGAAAAACCTGGATGTTTTGTGTTAGAAAGTTGTGGGCTATTACTGGTCTCTTGTGTTAACCTTGTGGTAACCTAGTAAACTGATATTGTCTGCCTTCCCAATGAATGCAGTCATGGATTGGCTCTCCTCATCAATTAGAATAGCAAAGAATATGTCAGATAAGTCTATCACCATGTAATAAGTTCCCAATCCAGTGATGATACTTCTTCTAATCTACTGTAAGTCTATATGATCCATCTGGCTTTTTAACAGGCCAGATTGGATTGTTAATCACAAAATATAGGGATGATAATTTGTTCCTTTAGGGGTTCCTGAATGTTTCTCTTAATTTTTATATGTCCTATTACATCTAGTCCAAGAATGTTTTCTAAATCGGGACCAATAAGTCATTTATCCATAATGAGTGATCTATCACATTGTTAGGAATCTATGTACCATTGTCCCTGGGATTAATTTTCACCTTAATCCTTCAACTAATTCCTTTTTATTGTTAAAGTTTTCTAAATTAGGATAGCCTAGTATAATGGTACTTAGAACCCTATATCTAACAACATAGTGATATATGTAGCATTTTTACTTATGAAGTGGTTTCTATTGAAATGGCCAGTATAACCTGAGTGACTGTCACCAGCTTGGGCCAAGAGACAGAGACTGCCCAGACTCTAGGGGGTTTGCTCTCCTCTGGCTACCAATGGATCGTCTATTAATAGAATTAAGTTTTTTAAATGGGGTAACTATTCACAATAAATGGGTCAGTGGGTCTATATGTAGGTTTATTTTTCTTAGGTCTATTTACTCTAAAAGGTGGTTGTTTCCATTTCTCTGACACTGCACATGCATATTTTCTGGGGTTTCTCTTTGGGTTTCTATCTTCATAATTTGTTATAAAGAGTGGTAGTCTAAATGGCTTAGGTGGCCAAATGGGTCTTGCATATTTAGTTCTAAATGACCTATTTTGATTGCATCTATGTACATTAGGTGTAGGCCTGTTTTGTTGATAAACATGAGTGTTAAAGCCTTTATTTTGACTTAGTTCCTCAGCTTTTCTTATCAAATCAGTTATCCTTTGTTTCTGGAACCTGCAAATACTCTAATGCTTTTCTGTCCTATGGGGGCTCAGCTTTTAAACTGATCTTTTCAATTTTTTCTGTTGCTTCCACATATATTGGTGAGAGTGTCCCCTATCATGAATCACAGTTAATAATCCTAATTTTATTATTATATTAGTAGATTCTCCTGCTGTTCTCAATGAATATGCTTTTAGGGATAAATATATTAGGTAGAGGCCATCTTAATCTCCAGGTTGCTGCTAATCACAGATCTTTGTAAATCAGTAATTTTTTTTCTCCAAATATTCAAAGGTGTCAAGTGGTAATGGGTCCAAGTTGCATAATACCTGCTCCTGTGAGAATAAAGTTCTGTCTTCTTTTGGGCCATGAATCTAATATTCACTGGGTTTCTGTGTCCAAATCAGTTTGTTGGAACTCCATTCCAATTTTTGTCTTTTTTTTTTTTTTTTTTTTTTTAGTCTAGTAAAGCTCTCTTCAGTGACTCTGATTCATCCCATATTATCATTTGTTTTAGTTTTGTGTATTTTCATGGGCCTAGCTTCTAGTAGGTTAAGTTACCAGGGTCAAATGGGTTAAAATCATCATCACTCCTGGGTATGAATTGTTGCCCTTAGGAGCAAAGGGGTCTGGGTTTCTTCCTACCCTGGATATTACTTTTCGTGCCAGTACTTTTCCTTTCTGCCTATTGCCATCTATTTACTTAATGCTTCTAAGAACACTGGAATGTTTTCCTTAGTTGCTGTTTCTTTCTTTCTTTTGTTTTATTCTTTTTTTTTTTTTGGTGTTTCTTGTGCCTTATTTTAGAAATCCTTCCCTACCTTGAAATAAGATAGTTTTTTTATATTAAATTTAATAATGAAAATAAACTTCCGTGCAACAGTGAACACTATAATAAAATATAAGCTGTCAGATACAGGCTTTGTAAAAACCTTTTTCAAAAGATCAAAAAGATCAGAGTCCAAATCTTTTTACATGTCAGTTACACTCATTATCAGAGAATCTATGCTTTTTCCCTTGTGTGGAATAGGTTCTATGTTTGTGTGGATCTATGACTGGGTCTCTGTGTTGCTGCATAACACTGCTTATTGTGATTCTTCTTCAAAGTTAATTCTAGTAAGACAGTTTACCATTGACCGAGGTATGTACAAAGTGAGGAGACGTTCCCTAGCATGTATTATAAAGCTATATAATGGTTTTGGCTATTTTGGCTCTCTACTCTTCCACGTGAATTTTATTTTTTTTTAATTTTAATTCCAGTATAGTTAATATACGGTGTTATATTAGTTTCAGGTGTACAATATAGTCAGTCAACCAAATCCATACATCACCATTGCTCATCATGACAAGTGCACTCCTTAATCCCCATCACTTATTTCACCCATCCCCCACACCAACCTCTGTTCTCAACAGTTAAGAGTATGTTTCTTGGCTTGCCTCTTTTTCACCCCTTTGTTTTGTTTCTTAAATTCCACATATGAGTGAAATCATATGGTATTTGTCTTTCTCTGGCTTATTTCGTTTAGCATTATACTGTCTAGCTCCATCCATGTCATTGCAAATGGCAAAAATTTCATTCTTTTTTAAGATTAAATAATATCCCACTGTGTGTGTACACACACACACACACACACACACACACACACACACCACATTGTCTTTATCAATTCATCAGTCAATAGATACTTGGGCTGCTTCCATAGTTTGGCGATTGTAAATAACGCTGCTATAAACATATGTCTCCTTGAATTAGTGTTTTCATATTCTTTAGGTAAATACTCAGTAGTGTGATTATTGGATCATAGGATAGTTCTATTTTTGACGAAAATCCATACAGTTTTCCACATTGGCTAGACCAGTTTGCATTACCATCAACAGTGCAAGAGTGTTTCTTTTTTTCCACATCTTTGCCAACACTTGCTGTGTGTTTTATTTTAGCCATTCTGACAGGTGTGAGGTGACATCTCAATGTAGTTTTGATTTTGCATTTTCCTGATGATGAGTGATGTTGAGCATCTTTTCATTTGTCTGTTGGCCTTCTGAATGTCTTCTTTGGAGAAATGCCTGTTCATTCCTTCTGCCCAGTTTTTATTGGATTGTTTTTTGGGTATTGAGTTATATAAATTCTTTATATATTTTGGATACTAACCCTTTATTAGATGTGTCATTTGCAAATATCTTCTCCTTTTCAGCAGGTTGCCCTTTAATTTTATTGTTTCCTGTACTGTGTAGAAGCTTATTTTGATGTAGTGAATAGTTTATTTTTGCTTTTATGTCTCTTGCCTCAAGAGACATAGCTAGAAAAATGTTGCCATGGCCAGCATCAAAGACATTGTCGTCTGTGCTCTCTCCTAGTATTTTTATGGTTTCAGGTCTCACATTTAGGTCTTTAATCCATTTTGAGTTTGTTTTTGTGGTATGGTATAAGAAAATGGTCCAGTTTCCCTAACATCATTTGCTAAGGAGACTGTCTTTTTACCATTCCATATTCTTTCCTGCATTTTTGAAGACCAACTGATCATACAATTGTGGGTTTATTTCTGGGTTTTCTTTCTTGTTCTATCGATCTATGGATCTATTTTTATGCCAGTATCATACTGGTTTGATCACTATAGCTTTGCAATATAACTTGAAGTATGAAATTGTGATACTCCCAGCTTTCTTTTTCAAAATTGCTTTGGCTATTTGGGGTCTCTGTGGTTCCATGTAAATTTTAGGATCATTTGTTCTAGTTCTGTGAAGAATGCTTTTAGTATTTTGATAGAGATTGCATTAAATCTGTAGATTGCTTTGGATAGTATAGACATTTCAACAGTATTTGTTCTTCCAATCCATGAGCATGGGATGGTTTTCCATTTCTTTGTGTCATCTTCAATTTCTTTCATCAATGTTTTATATTTTTTCAGAGTACAGGTCTTTTACCTCTTTGGTTAGATTTATTCCTATTCTATTATTTTTGGTGCAATTGTAAATGGAATTTTTTTCTTAATTTCTATTCATTATTGCATAGTAATGCAACAGATTTCTGCACTTTGATTTTGTATCCTGCAACTTTACAAAATTCATTTATCAGTTATAGTAGTTCTTTTGTGAAGTCTTTTGGACTTTCTATATCTAGTATTAGGTTATTTGCAAATAGTGAAGTTTGAATTCTTCCTTGCATCCGCCTTTTATTTCCTTTAAAATTATTACTGTGGCTAGGACACCCAGTACTATGTTGAATAAAAGTGATGAAAGTAGACATCCTTGTCTTGTTCCTGACCTTAAGGGGCAAGTTTTCCATTTTTCCCCCATTGAGTATGATGTTCACTGTGTGTTTTTTATATATGCTGAGCATGGAGCCTGCTTAAGATCTTCTCTCTTTTTCTGCCCCTCTCCCCCATTCATGCTCTCTCTTTAAACAAACAAAAAAATAAATAAAACTAAAATTTTAAAAAAGCATATAAAATCTACTTATCTAAGTATTACTACTTCAGCTTTCTTTTGACATCATTTGCATGATAAATGTCTCTCGATCCCCTCACTTTCAGTATGCAGGGGTCTTTAGGTCTAAAATGAGTTTTCTATAGGCAGCATATAGTTGGGTCTCTTTCTTTTTTTTATCCACCTGTCACCCTGTCTTTTGGAGTGTTTAGCCCATTTACATTGAAAGTAATGATTGATAGAGTGCACCGTGTATAAGGGCTTGTGAGTGTTGCATTGACTAGTAGCTCCACCACAGTGGACCTGCCCTCTGCTCTCACCAGCTGAGCCATGGTCAGGCCCAGGCAGCTTTGCAAGGTGGTAGCCAGTGGAAGTCATAGGGACAATACACGCCTGGAGATGGGAGCCTCTTCCAGCTAATGGACCTGATTTGGAGCAGTAGGAGATAAGCTGAACTTGTTGAAGCTGAACCTGAAGCTAAACAGGAAATCCTTGAAAATAAAGATGTGGTTGTTTAACACCTTCATTTTGATAGACTTGGAAGAACTAAAGATGATGTCATCATATGTGAAATTGGAGACCTTCTTAAGGTAAAAACCTTATTGAGGTGATGTGGAAATCTCACAAAGCCTGTGAAAAATTGCTTCACCTAGGAATATTTAGGCAAGCGAATGTTTTGATTAATATATGACAAAGTGATGATGCACTTCCAAATGCACTAGACATTACCTTTGAAATAAGCCAGATTAAGGAGATTAATGGAAGATTAATGGAAGACCAGTCACACCATCAAGTGGGAGGGCATGTGGTGAGAGCTGGGCTGCTTCAGGAGGATGGCACCCTTTACTGTCAGGAAGGAAAGTGGACATTCACTGAAGTCATGAAGCAATGGTCATCAACTGTTGGAACTCCTCCATCTTGCCAAGAGGAGGTACTTTGCTGAAAGTTCACCAGGAACTGGCAGGCTACATCACAGGGGACATAAGCTTCATAAAAGAAGATTTCAAGCTTCAGTTGAATAAACAACTCATATTCGATTCAGTTTTTTCAGACTCTCTTTGGGGTGGGATGTTGGTGCCCATTGGCAATAAACCACCAAGTATTGCTGACACGTTTTACCTTGGAGGACTGACAAGTGTATGTGGGTTCAGCATGCACAGCACTGGGTCAGAGTGAAGGAGAATACGGAGTGGAGAAGCATACTAGGCCAGCAACCTACACCTGTATACCCCATTATTTTTCCAGCCAGGCCAGCATGGTTTCAGAGAACTACAGACTACACTTCTTTCTCGATGTGGGAACCTCTGCCACCTCAACTATAGGGAGGGTCCCAAGACTCATATTCATAAGCTGGCTGAGTGCATTTGCTAGTGTCATGGTGCCAGGATTGTCCCCAGGCTTGGCAACAACTTGGCTGGCACTTAATTACTGTGTCCCCATGGATATGCAGAAGGGTGACAGGATATGTGATGGCATCTAATTAGAAGCCGGGATAAGGTTCCTGTAGCTGACATGTGTCCTTTACACCCTACAGGAAGAGCTCTGGAACTTGGGCAGCAGTGAGTCACTCAGTGCCACACACTTTCTAAGTAAACACATCTGAGTCATTCTTTGCAGTCCTTATGGTAAAGCATGTCAATAAATGTTAAAGACAAAACAAAAATTAACTATTGATATGTATTTATTGCCATTCTATCCCTTGTTTTGTGATTGTTTCTGAAGTTTTTCTTTCATCCTTTCTTTCACAGTTTGCTTGTTCAGTGATATATTTGGATTTCTTTCTATTTATTCTTTGCATATCTATTAGAGGTTATTTTTGGCTGCCATTAGGTTTGTATATAACATCTTATGCATATAGCAGTCTATAATTTGATGGTCATTTAAGTTTGGAACCATTCTTTACTCCTCTCCTCCCCAAATATTATGTCTATGATGCCATGATTTACATCTTTTTATTTTGTGAGTTCCTTAGCTGATTTTTTACAGAAATATTCATTTTTCTACTTTTGTGTTTCCTACTTTAACATTGTCACTTTGAAGAAAACACCAAAACAGTCCTCTTTAATATCTCTTGCAGGACTGGTTTAGTGGTCATGAACTCCTTTGGGTTTTGTTTTTCTGAGAAATTCTTTATCTCCCCTATTCCGAATGATAGCCTTGCTGGATAGAGTTTTCTTGGCTGCAGGTTTTTCCTATTTGGCATGTTGAATATACCATGCCACTCTCTTCTAGCTTGCAAAGTTTCTGCTGAAAAATTCACTGATAGCCTTATGGAGTTTCCCTTGTATGCAACGGTCTTCCTTAGTCTTGCTGCTTTTATTTTTTTTATCACTATATTTTGCCACTATAATTACAATATGTCTTGGTGCGGATCTGCTTTTGATTTTGTTGGGGGTTCTCTGTGCCTCCTGGATCTGGATATCTGTTTCCTTCCCCAGATGAAGGAAGTTTTCAGCTATTACTTCATTAAATATATTTTCTTCCCCCTTTTCTCTTGCTGCTTCTTCTGAGATCCCTATAATACAAATGTTATTATATTTGATGGAGTCACTGAATTCCCTATGTCTATTCTTGTTTTGGGTAGTTCTTTTTTTCCTCTTTTGTTCAGCTTGATTACTTTCCATCACTCTGTATTTTAGGTCATTAATTTGTTCCTCTGCTTCTTCTAGGCTGTTGTTCATTCCATTGAGCATGTTTCTCATTTTTATTGAAACTTTATCTCTATTTTTTTTTAATTTAAATCCAAGTTAGTTAACATACAGTGTAATAATTTCCGGAACAGAATTTAGTGATTCATCACTACCTATAAAACCCAGTGCTGATCCCAACAAGTGTCCTCCTTATTGCCCCTCATCCCTTTAGCCCTTCCCTCCACCCAATACCCCAACAGCAATCCTCCCTCTGTTTTTATATTATTTTTGCTTCCCTTCCCTTATGTTCATCTGTTTCATATTTTAAATTCCACATATGAATGAAATATGATATTTGTCTTTCTCTGGCTTATTTTGCTTAGCATAATACATTCTAGTTCCATCCGTGTAGTTGCAAATGGCAAGATTTCATTCTGTTTGATCACTGAGTAATATTGCATCTTATGCATATATCTTTATCCGTTCATCAGTGGACATTTGGGTTTTTTCCATACTTTGGCTGTTGTTGATAGCACTGCTATAAACACTGGGTTATATATGCCCCTTCAAATCCGCACTCCGTATCCTTTGGATAATTACCTAGTAGTGCAATTGCTGGGTCATAGGATAGTTCTATTTTCAATTTTTTTAGGAACCTCCATACTGTTTTCCAGAGTGGCTGCACCAGCTTGAATTCCCACCAGCAGTGCAAAAGAGTTCCTCTTTCTCCGCATTCCTGCAAATATATGTTATTGCCTGAGTTGTTAATTTTAGCCATTCTGACATGTGTGAGATGGTATCTCAGTGTGGCTTTAATTTGCATTTCCCTGATGGTGAATGATGTTGAGCATTTTTTCATGTGTCTGTTAGCCATCTGGATGTCTTCTTTGGAAAAGTGTGTCTATTCATGTCTTCTGCCTATTTCTTCACTGGATTATTTGTATTTTAGGTGTTGAGTTTGATAAGTTCTTAATAGATTTTGGATACTAAACCTTTATCTCATATGTCATTTACAAATATCTTTTCCCATTCTGTCACTTGCCTTTTAGTTTTGCTGATTGTTTCCTTTGCCATGCAGAAGTTTATCTTGATGAGGTCCCAATAGTTCATTTTTGCTTTTGTTTCTCTTATCTCGGGAGACATGTCAAGTAAGAAGTTGCTGAAGCTAAGGTCAAAGAGATTGTTGCCAGTTTTCTCCTCTGGGATTTTGGCTTCCTCTCTTATGTTTAGGTCTTTCATCCATTTTGAGTTTGTGTATCATGTAAGAAAGTGATTCAGGTTCATTCTTCTGTATGTTGCTGTCCAGTTTTCCCAGCACCGTTCGCTAAAGAGACTATCTTTTCTCCATTGGATATTCTTTCCTGCTTTGTCAAAGATTAGTTGGCCATATGTTTGTGGGTCCATTTCTGGGTTCTCTATTCTAGACGTTCCATTGATCTGAGTGTCTGTTCTTGTGCCAGTACCATACTGTCTTGATGATTACAGCTTTGTAAGATAGCTTGGAGTCTGGAATTGTGATGCCTCCAGTTTTGGCTTTCTTTTTCAAAATTGATTTGGCCATTCAGGGTCTTTTGTGGTTGCATACAAATTTTAGGATTGTTCATAGGCTTATTCATAGGTATTTTATGGGTTTTGGTGTAATTGTAAATGGGACCGATTCCTGGATTTCTTTTTGCTGCTTCATTATTGGTGTACAGAAATGCAATTGATTTCTGTACATTGATTTTTATATCCTGAGACATTGCTGAATTCATGTATTAGTTCTAACAGGTTTTTAGTGGAGTCTTTTGGATTTTCCACATAGAGTATCATGTCATCTGTGAAGAGTGAAAGTTTGTCTTCCTCCTTGCCAATCTGGATGCCTTTTGTTATTCCTTATCCCTGTTTTAAGGGTCTCACTAATGTCTTCCATTCTTTTCTCAAGTCCAATGAGTATCTTTATGATCATTTTTTTATGTTGATTTATTTTTGAGACAGAGTGTGTGTAACCAGGAGGGCAAAGAGAGAGGTAGAGAGAGAATCCTAAGCAGGCTCCACACTGTCAGCTCAGAGCTGAACACAGGGATTGACCCTAACCATGAGATCATGACCTGAGCCAAAACCAAGAGTTGGACTCTTAAACAACTGAGCCACCCAGGCACCCCAATGATAATTACTTTAAATTCTCCATCAGACATGTCACTTATATCTGTTTCACTTAGATCTCTAGCCATGGCCTTGTTCTGTTTCATTTAGGGCAAATTCCTCTGTCTTATTTTGTCTAAGTTTCTGTGCCTATTTCTGTGTTAGGAAAGTCAGCTACATGTCCTGTTCTTAAATGTAATGGCCTTATGAAGAAGAGGTTGTTTAGTGCCCTACAGGGTTGTGTCCCTTGTTTCCCAGGGACTGGCACTTCAGAGAGTGTCTTGAATGTATTCTGCATGCTGCTGTTGTGTCCTGGCCACTTTATCCTTCAGGCCAGTCATCTGCAAAGGCTGTCTTCTCCTGTTGTGGGCCATGTTTGGCCCCTGGCCTGAATGTGGCAAATTTTAACTAGGTGTGCTCTAGTCTGCTTATGAATTGAGATCTGTCTCTAGGTCTCCACCAGAATGGAGACCCTGCAAAACTCTAAGATTGGGAGATGTGGTGTTGGCAGGAGTTTATGCCAGTCTACTGAGGGAGGAGGCCCACAGCACTGGGACTGAAACAAGCATGACTAGGAGCATGGGGGTTGGGGCTTGGTGTAAGTTAGTAGCAGGTGTTGGTGGTGTGCTGGTGTGTGCACCTAGCCCTGTGCTTATGCTGAGGGGGAGGGGATGGAAATGGTACTGACAGTTCCTTTGTTCCTGGAGGCATCTCTCTGTTGCCAAAGACTGCCTTTGAGTTTTTGTCTTCCCCCACTAAAATAATTCAGTAGTCTACAATCTAAACCAAAATAATAATAAATAATGTTGGTCAGTGCTCTGGGATATATATCATACTACACGCCAAATTTGAAATATAGGCTGATACATTATACTAAATTTATAACTGACCAAAATCTGGTTAAGCCCGTTTTCAGATTGACAAATTTTAAACTTAACATACTATTTACATGTATAGCATCCTACTGAAATTATAAACAGCCTTTGAATGGACAAAATTTGACAGCTGTTATAATTTGGTGCTACACTGGCTACGATAATTATCTTAATACTGCTTTACCATATTATACAGCCATTTGGAATTCTGTATTAAGTGTCTCTCTGATAAAATATATTTTGAACACAATTATGAAAGACAGGAGGACAATAGCAAATATGACTCACTAACCCTACCAAAAATACTCAAGAGGTGGTTTAGGAGCAAAATAGATTATATATTAACTTCTGAGGATCTCTGGAGACCTATTGAAGACTTAGTCTGGATAAAAGTTAAAACTAAGGAAATTCCAGAGGTCCTGATTATCCAACTCAGTTTGTTTTGCAAGTTGCAAAATAAAATACATGTATTTAGTTGGGGTCTTAGGGATTGCAATCTGAGAGACACAGATTCAACCAAAATCAAAAGTGTACTCTGGGGGAGAAATAATGGATGTTAGAGTTTTTAAAGAAGGAATTTACATAAGTTATTTTGAATGAGATGTGATTGGTGCTGGTATAGCTACCATAAGACTAATCTATATGTGATCAATTGCTAGAAAGTGTTAGATGGAAAGTCCATTTATGCCCATTTTAATATGCAGATATTTTGACTTTTAGTGGAGTTCAGCAAGAATTCTGAGGGTTTGAGACATGAGATGTGCCTAAGCCCCACTTCCTCAGTGTCCTCCGATATCCATTTTAAATAACCCTCTCTCTTGGCAATGCTTTATTTTCTCCATTATCATTTCCCCCTTTTGACTGAGGTATTTCTATATAGTAAGCATCAATGATAAAGCTTTGGTTTTGTAGTCCCAAAGTGATGCTGGAGTGGCCAACAACCTGCTCCAGGTCTATCGACTCTCCAGGAGGGGAGAGTCTCATGGTTGGTCAATATTCATCATGTTTAATAAGCTTGCTGTGCAAGAGTTTTAAGGGTACATCTGAGAAACAAGGAGGTTCAAGGAAGTGGACCTTAGGCTATGTCAGTTCAAGTTTCACTTGTTGATTGTCAGTGGGTAAGTTTGATGAATGTTTTTAAGACTTTAAGCAACCATTATTTTGAGCAAAACAATGAATAATATACAGAATAAAACAGCAATTAATAATACAATTTGTAGACTTGAACACCAGAGTCCCAAATCCCAAGAGAAGCCAGTTAAAAATATGAGGGAATTTAGCTTGAATGTCCCTTTAAGAATTTAGCTAATTTGAATAATACAGCATGAGGTTTTAGCTATTGCACAAACCCCTACTTTGTAATCTAATGCTATTCTATTATCAAGAACCACTCGGGCTAGGGAATCTAAAGATTTTTCTTCAGAACTAATAGCTCAGGCCATTGAGCTAGTAATTCTATTAATTGTTCTGGTTCAATTTTGTAACATGATGTTAAGTTAGAAGGTACCAACCCCCAGCCGGGAATATAAACCTCAAAAGAGATATTTATGGATATCACCAGAAAAGCCTGAAGATCACATCCCTGGGCATTTCCACAGCTATTCACAAACAGAAAGATTTTCATCAGGATAATTATTATGAACAAGACCCTTATCTTCATGTGATGGGAGATTAATTGGGATCTAAGAATGGTCAGAGGGAAATAAGGTGGTCCAAAAGGCATTGCCCAGTGTGGTAATATCTAAACAACCAAATGCCTAAGGTGTGGTAATATGTGTGCAAAGATATTTAGGGGTGCCCAGAATTCCAGGTAGTGTTTGATTGTTTAAGCTTTCATTTTAGAAACCAGCCCAGGATTAGACAGCCTTGGGATTCCAATGGTTTGGTTAAACATATTATTCATAAAAGGGTAATACTAAGTTATCAAAGGTATCAGAAGGCTTGGTGCATAATGGGTCAATGTCTCAAATGGAGACATCCAAAGGGCTTGGCCTAATGGAGATGGATAGTTGAAAAAAAATTGTATTGGACAGGTAGAAGATATATAATTTGTATAGAGGTAATTCTAGGAAAAGAGTGGAGTAGGTTCCCATCTTTTGCTAATGAAAGTTCTATTAATGCAGGAGGTGGACTTTAAGTTTTTAATTCCTGTTAACATAGAGTGTTTTAATAGTTTCAGGTGTACAGTTCAGTGATTCAACAATTCTATGCATTACTCAGTGTTCATCAAGTGTCCTCTTTAATCCTCATCACCTATTTCACCCATTCCCCCAACCCCCTCCCCTCTGGTAACCATCAGTGTTCTTTATAGATAAATCTGTTTCTTGGTTTACCTTTTTTCCCCCCTTTTTTTCTTAAATTCCATATATGAGTGAAACCATATGGTGTTTGTCTTTCTCTGACTTATTTCACTTAGGATTATACTCTCTAGCTACATCCATGTCATTGCAAATGGCAAGATTTCATTCTTTTTTATGGCTGAGTAATAATTCCATTGTGTATATATACCAAATTTTCTTTACCCATTCATCAATCCATGGACACAGGCTGCCTCCATAGTTTGGCTATTGTAAATAATGCTGCAATAAACAGAGGGGTGCATATATCCCTTTGAATTAATGTTTTTGTAGTCTTTGGGTAAATACCCAGTAGTGCGATTATGGGATCATAGGTAGTTCTATTTTTAACTTTTTAAGGAACCTCCATACTGTTTTCCACATTGGCTGTACCAAGTTTACATTCAAGGTTGTCTCTAATTTGGGATAATAAGCATGAAACATGGAGGCTTTCCTTGAGCCAAGAATATCCTAACAAAATAAGTGTTAGAGGCGGTGTTTTGTAGTAACTAATGGAAATATTTGGGACCATGGAGAAACTGTATATAGGTAACATTATGAGATCATCATTATCAGTAAAGGACCCTGTAGGTAAAGGTTTCAGAAGTAGCAAGGAATTGAGACATATGAATTATAGCATTGTTCTTCCAATTGAAAATGGTGATGAGAAGGAAGAGAAATATTAATAAACTCATAAGCCTCATGATAATTGGTGTGATGGACCTTGTTAACATAATAGTGGCCTGGTCCTTAGTCTTCAGAGAGCAGTCTACACAGACATCATCTTCTTTTTCCAAGAAAGGGTTAGTTTAAGGTCTCTGGTTGGTAGCCCAGTTAGATGTTGAAGACTTTAAAATAGGAAACATATATCCATAAGTCTATGTCTTCTAATTTAGCAGCACAAGGATTAGTCAATAATAGCTGGTATGATCCTCCACATCTTGCTGGAGGGAATCTTTATGGAGGTGTCTTTTCCAATAAACCATGTCTCTGGGTTGAAGACCATGATGTTTGAGGTCTTCATCTCCTGTAGCATGCTGCAGAAAGACTGTTCTACTAATTTTTCATTTCCTTATAGGGTCTGAATTAATCCCTTAAAGTAAGTCATCATCTCACCTTCAGGTAATCTGGGTTCACATACACCTTGATCTATTCTCATTGCTCTTCCAAATATTATTTCAAAGGGAGAGAGTTATGTCACCCATAGGGAATGGATCTAAGAGTCAATAGTCCCAAGGGAAGAGCTCTTGGCCATGGCAGGTGGAAAGATTCCACAAGTTTTGCCAACTGAATTTTTATAATGCCATTGGTACATTCTACAAGGCCGGATGATTGAGGATGATGGGCACACTCAAAATGTTGCATAAGTGGCCAAATGACCTATAAGATCTGTCCAGTGAAATGGATTCCTCAGCCACTATGAAGTTCTGGGGGCATTCCCCAATTTGGAATAATCTTTTCTAACGGCAGTTTTCCTACTGCTAAGGCTACAGTTCTGTGGCAAGGAGAGGCTTCTACCCAGTGAGAAAATATACAAACCATTACGAAAACATATTTGGTGTTCTCTGAAGTCTCATACAAACCTCCATCGTCTCCCATGTGGTCTATAGACAGGGAGGATAGGGGTGTTACAGCAACCAGTACAGGGGACAAATTAAGCCTTTTTGTAAGTAATCCCTAATGATAGGCTTAATTGATTGGTGCGGTATAGCTACAATTCCAGTAATCTATAGGTGATGGGTTGCTAGAGCTAGTATTAAGTAGGAAGTCCATTTAAACACGCAACAAATTTTGACTTTTAGCTGAGAATTTGAGACAAAGACACATAGTCTTAATTCCTCGATGTCCCCCGGCTCTATTTTTTTTTTTAATTATTTTTTAACGTTTATTTTTTTTTTTTTGAGACAGAGAGAGACAGAGCATGAACGGGGAGGGTCAGAGCGAGGGAGACACAGAATCTGAAACAGGCTCCAGGCTCTGAGCTGTCAGCACAGAGCCCCACGTGGGGTTCGAACTCACAGACCGCGAGATCATGACCGGAGCCGAAGTCGGCCATTTAACCAACTGAGCCACCCAGGCGCCCCCTGGCTCTATTTTTAAAAACCCTTTCAGTGATGCTTATTCCATCTTCTCTTAATCATACTATTCTTCCAGGCAAGGGGAGGTGAAAGGATAAAGTCCAGATTTAGTTAAGGTATACCTTTTGTTTAAAAAAAAAAAAAAAAAAAAACTTGAGTGAGTAAATGTGAAGATCTATTTGGCTTATTAAGTGATTAATGAATCTGGCAACATCCCATCAGGCAAGTAGAGAGATGCCCTGAGAAGTTATACAAAAGGGAAAGTTTTTACAGGAAGGAGCATGGGACGATGAAGCTATTAGCAGAAATAAGAATTGTTTCAGGCCAGGACACCCTTTTTTTTTTTTAGGTGTGAAGGGATGAGCAAGGTTTT
This sequence comes from Herpailurus yagouaroundi, assembly GCF_014898765.1. Classification (NCBI taxonomy): domain Eukaryota; kingdom Metazoa; phylum Chordata; class Mammalia; order Carnivora; family Felidae; genus Herpailurus; species Herpailurus yagouaroundi. Next base: position 1,718,038 of record NW_024412620.1, read on the forward strand.
TTTTAATCATGAAGATCACCTCACTACTGCTGATCAGTAAATTTGAGATTGATTTTTAAAAGGTCACATCCATGGAGTAGGTTGAAACTGTAAGTCTTGTTTTGTTCATGTGAGGAGCAAAGGACTCCGTTTGGGGCTTGTTTCTCTGACACTTTACAGGAATTGGTACTGAGGAGAGACAGTTTAACCAACCTGGAGCTGAAGTCCAGCTGCCAGCACAAAAGTCCTGTGTCGTTGCCTGGAGCATGTTGCTAGGGAACGAGGGCACTGGTGTTGAGGGACAAAGATGATCTTTGCAGAGATGCTGCAGGGCTTTTGCCACTGACGGTAAAAGAGTGGTCTTTACCAGGGCAGGAGCTAAGTGCCCCAAGTTCTTCAAGAACTATTTCAGATGAGCAAATGTTGCCTTGCCCAGACCAAACACTCTCAGTTCTTGCAAACTCTTAGTATTTATGGTCAGATTTCCCCTTGCCTTAGTTGCTTCTCTATATGTCTTTATTTTTATTTTTTTAAATTTTTTTTTCCCAACGTTTTTATTTATTTTTGGGACAGAGAGAGACAGAGCATGAACGGGGGAGGGGCAGAGAGAGAGGGAGACACAGAATCAGAAACAGGCTCCAGGCTCTGAGCCGTCAGCCCAGAGCCCGACGCGGGGCTCGAACTCACGGACCGCGAGATTGTGACCTGGCTGAAGTCGGACGCTCAACCGACTGCGCCACCCAGGCGCCCCTTCTCTATATGTCTTTAATGATAAGCCCCCAGCAGGGCCTTCAGCAGCTGAGTGACTGACTTCTTATGGGCAAGAATAGAAGAATGAAGGATGTCATCATCTTATCAAAACAACCCCTGAAAACATTTTTTTTTTTTTTGTCTTTGTCATAAGTGGCTTTGAAATCACATCAAACTAATACACAACTGTAAAGCTGAAGGAATCTGGACTGCCTTGCCAGATTTGCTGGCAGGGTAGCCTGGAGTCTCTGTAAACCCAGGACGCCAACAGGCAACCAGCCTAAAATGGGGACTGTTGCCAGTTTAAAAACTATTGCCACCTCAGATTTACAGGGAGTGGGCTTTCTTCATTCTGGAGGCCGCTCACGTGGCTAGGAACCAGTCCCAACACCACAGGCTTGGAGGGCCTCAGCTTCCCGAGGCCAGAGTTTGTTTGTTTGTTCTGTTTTGTTTTCTCTATTAATCTGTTCAATGCTAATTTAATTCTCGGGCCAGCTAGAAGAACCTTGAAGGATAAATTGAAATTTCGCCTACCCAACAGATACAAGGTGTTTACTGAGCATGAATGAGAGGCTCCGTTCAGGGTACACAGGTAACTAGAACAGGGCAAGTTCTTGAGAGGCTACGTCGCTGGGAAGGCCTGTTGGGGGTACAAAGTATCTGCCTAATTCCAAGGTCTAACCTACATAAATGTGCACATTTTCCCTGAAGGCAGAGCTGCAGGAAACTGGATGGCCTTGTCAAGGTGAGGCCTGGCCAAAAAGAAAGAACTGGGAGCCTTGATTACTGGTTCCTGTTGGGGCAAGACAGTCTAGTTTCCTCCAGTGATGACTTCAGGGGAAATATGTACTTTTGTTTACACTGGGGCTTGGAATGAGGCAGATGCCATGGACCCCCCAAGAGCCCGCTCTTGAGACCTGGATTGTCTCAACATAGTCCAGATCATTTGCTTCTCTGACCTGTATGGTGGGAGCATGTGCAGTAGGCACCCCATTAGCCAGGTGTGGGTGACTACTGTAGCCTCTAGGATGAAGGAATCCCACTGAAAATCTTTCTGGGGCAGCTGCTTTTAAAATGGTGACAATACCCATTTGGCCTGGCTTGCCTGATGGGGTCCTGGGTTTATCAGTGTGGGGTGGACCAGGGCCACCCAAAATGTTCCATAATAGCATATTAAGTAACTTTAATTCAAAATAATTAAGAAAGGTCCAGTGCAGGAAGGACATACTGACCCTCCTTTGTCTCCAGAAAATAGTAAATAAATCTTCCATATGAAAGATACCCTTCTTGTACCAAGAGGTAGAGAGACATCCTTGTGGTCAGAGACGAGGAATTCCAACCTGAAGAAACCTATAGTAACAAAACCTTGTTACTTTTACTAATCTACTCCAGCCCAAATTCTTTGTATAAAAGCTGCATGTATTGGGGGCGGGGGGGCCTCTATTTTAATATTGGGTTTTTGTGCATACATAATTAAACTTCTTCAATTTAATTCTCAGGCCAGTTAGAAGGACCTTTGAAGGATAAATTAAAATTTTTGCTGCCCAAGCATAGTCCGGGGCAAATGGTAACTAGCTGGACACTGCTACAGCTGAGAAATCCTGAGACATCTGACAAATAGCTGTCAGAAGGTAAAAATCTTAACCACACCAACCCCCAGTCTCTGCCTACACGGTCTAATGTACGTGACAATGGTGAGAGGCCTTTTTCCGTCCCTTTTCAATTTGATCAGCAGGAGAAAATATTTGTGGAACTAGTCTCGTGAGCTTAGTGACTCTGTAAAGCTTGGCAGAGCACTCTTGGTTTGACAGATTCATTTCCTCCCAGAGACGGTCACTGTTTACCTTCATCTCTTTTTTTGGGTCATTTGTCTTAAAAAGGAATTACGTAGGACGTAATGCGAACATAAACTCGTCTAAGCCTGCTGTCCAAGCCAGCCTCGCAGACTGGTGAGTTCCCAGTTTTCCTCACGCTGACATCTGTTCGGACAAACTTTGCTGTAGATCCCCTATATAAAATCCAAATAAGGTTTTTTTCTTTTTGTTTCGTTCTATGTTCTTTTGATTTTATGACCAGTGAGAATCTTCTCTCATCTCTGCCATCTAGAAGGTGTACTCACCTGAGTGCACCCTGGTGGCCAAACAGACTGGGGTTCCATGATCCACAGGTATGGGAAGCACTCTCCTTGTCCAGCTATGGCAGCTGTCATGGGAGGTTGTCATAACAAAAACCCCTTATGGGCTTTTTCTTAACATTCTTGCTTGTTAACATTGGAAAAATCCCATTCCAGTAGCACCTGCCTGGGGATACAGATCAGTGGTGCAGACCGGAGGCATGTTTTCATGGGAGACCAGAGATTTGTTTTCACTACACCATTCTTACCACCTGTAGAACAAAGGCTTTTGCCTTCTTAGACTATTTTTGGGAGTAAACGTTTGGATCATGGGGGCTGCATCATCTATGCCCTCTCCAGGGACACTTGTATCCATGGTCTAAACCTGGAAAGTCGTCCCCAGTATTTCCATAAAAAGGCTTATTGTTTTGAGTCACTATTAAGATTAAGAAGATCCTAATCATCAGAGGCCAGATAATGGATCCTTTATATTGGCTACGTTTGAAAGAAAAAAATTCCTTGTATGGAGTTCCCAGTTGTCTTATTAGTGTAACGGCTAGCCTTGGGCACTCTCTTTAGAAGATGAAAGAACAAACATTAGATTTAAGGCAAAAATTAATGTCCACCTCCAAGCTAAATTCCCCTTATCAAAATCTGACCCCATCTGCCTGTTTTAACTTTCCTTTCCTTACATGATTTACAGAAAGCACTCTGGCCTAATCTCTTGGTTCAAAGTGTCAGGTCACTAACATAAATGCTAAAAGCTAGAAAAGAATTTAATGCAAGTTCCCAAAACTAGCATTAAGGCTCACTTTCCTCCTACTTTATGTGGCTTTGTAATCAGGCTCTGCCAGTTTCAGGCATTCTTACACAACGTCCTTTGCAGAGGTATCCTAGACCCTGCCTCCACCAAGAAAAAAAAAAAAGGTTTTTTTTGTGTGTGTGTTTGTTTCCTGAACAACATACCTTTTAAATTATACTGCCCTAGGGGCGCCTGGGTGGCGCAGTCGGTTAAGCGTCCGACTTCAGCCAGGTCACGATCTCGCGGTCCGGGAGTTCGAGCCCCGCGTCGGGCTCTGGGCTGATGGCTCAGAGCCTGGAGCCTGTTTCCGATTCTGTGTCTCCCTCTCTCTCTGCCCCTCCCCCGTTCATGCTCTGTCTCTCTCTGTCCTAAAAATAATTAAATGTTGAAAAAAAAAAAAGAAATAGTTAAATTATACTGCCCTTTTATCTCCTCTTTCAGAAGATTCTACCAACTTTAGAGAGGAATTAGAAAGATTAGTAGCCATGTATAACACCCCTCTCACAGAGCAAACAATGACCAAAATTTCTTCTAGGCCCTCCTACAAATGATTAGCAGAAGGCTAATGTTCAGGGACTAAGAGAAGCCAGCACTGAATCGTGTACTCAGAAAGAAGGCCTTTGTTAAAATGCTTAATAAAGGCTTTGAGAAAGTCCCTGATAAAACTTTAGCTTAAAAAGCAGGTCAGTCCCTTAATATTCAGACTGTAATTCGGTTTCTTCTGGAGAATGAAAAACAATGGTCTCTGTCTTAAAATCTCTAAAAAACCAGAAATGCAACTCTACAAACAAATCAAAGCCCATCTATCTTTACCAATCCCCAAACCTCACTTTTTCCCCTCAAAATGCTTATAGATAGTATAAAAGATCAGAATATTTGCCTTTTTGAAGTACGGGACAATTTTGTCCCAATAACAATTACCCCAAAACTCTTAGAAATAAAAACTTGTAGTCTTTCTCAGTCCCTTAAAATTATATAGCATATGGTGTCTTTGAAATGTAAACACAGCCCACAATCACCTAAGACTAAAGGGAAAAAAGAAAAAAGAGGGAAGAGGCCTTTTTAAAACACTAAAAGAGCTCTTGTGCCCAAACTCTACTTCCAAGGACAAATATAAAGCCTTCTCTAAAAACAGTAAAAGATTTTAGCTATGTAAGCAAGTAAACTTAATTTATTCCAACTATTTTGTATGAACCAATGAGTTTTGTATTGTTTTAATATAGAAGCTGTAAGATCTCTGTGTCTATACGTATGTGAATGTATGTACATTATATAGAAAAAGACAGAGAAATACCATATCTTACCTTTATATAGTATTTTCTATTTTTCTATATGTACATGAATGTATGTACATTATAGATATAGTATTTTCTATGTTTCTTTAACAGTATTTTCTATTGTCAAAATTAATTTATAAAAGAGCTCTATTTCATTGGGCTCAAAGAAAATTAAGAGCTTATAAAAATTAAGCATTCATAAAATTCTCAAATAGAAACTGAATTTCAGGTTCATGTGATTTGGGAAAATAACAATTGGTTTAATAAAATACACATGCTTTATAGTTATCAGCAATAAAAACTGCCTTGCTTTTCTAAAAGTAAAATAAATTCATGTTATCTATATTTCAAAATTTTTCAAGACACAACAACAACAAAAAAATAGCTTGGGAGAATGACTGGGTTTGTCTGATATATTTAGATTACCCACAAAAACTTCATGACATAATTGTTAGGAAGAAGTAAATTAAATAGATGTAAGCAAGATAAGGGCATTTTAGGGAAACTTTTTGAAGTTTCTCCAAAGTGGTGAGTTGTTAAATACATTGAGTATCTAGATTGTTTCCAAATAAGATAAACTTACGTCTAGAAATTAACATTTTGTTATTTGATCTACTTTTTGCTTACTTATTACAGAGAAACTAAAGATAAAATTTGGGTCTTGTAAGTAAACTTTTGTGCTTTATTGAAAGACTGCACTGTGAAAAAGCACATTTCTAGAAATTGGCAAATTTATGAATACATTTTATAATGTAAAGAATGCTAGTACAACAGTTCACGATTGCTTACTACTTGTTTTTATATCTTTAGCCACACATATTAAAACTTTTAACCCTCAAGAACTTTAAGATCCAGTGAAAACTGAGAAAGAAAATGTCTCCATATGCAAGAAAAATAAGATGTATGCTTTCAGTAAAAGAAGGAATGAGGAAAAAAAAGTAACTTTGTCCTACAGTGAGCCTGGTTATTTATATAGGAAAAACTTAGGACAAAATCTGAATTTTAAAAAAAGTTACAAAAGTTTTGTGAAAAAGGAATTTTTAAAAGGAATGTGAATATGTGGTCAAGATAAAAATAAATTTATTTAAAAATGAGTTTTAATCCTGAAACCCACAGATAACACAATGACTCTAAACCCATATCTTTCAATAATAACACTGAATGTAAATGGACTAAATGCTCCAACCAAAAGACATAGGGTATCAGAATGGATAAAACAACAACAACAAAACCCAAGACCCATCTATTTGCTGTCAACAGGAGACCCATTTTAGACCTGAGGACACCTTCAGATTGAAAGTGAGGGGATGGAGAACTATCTATCATGCTACTGGAAGTCAAGAAAAGCTGAAGTAGCCATATTTATATCAGACAAACTAGACTTTAAAGGTTGCAACAAGAGATAAAGAAGGGCATTATATAATAGTTACAAGGTATATCCATCAGAAAGAGCTTTTATAAAGCTCAATTGTAAATGTCTATGCACCAAATTTGAAAGCACCTAAATATATAAAAAAATTAATCACAAACATAAGCAATCTTACTGGTAAGAATGTGGTAATTTCAGGGGACTTTAATACTGCACTTACAACAATGGACAGATCATCTAAATAGAAAATCGGTAAAGAAACAATTGCCCTGAATGATACACTGGACCAGATGGTCTTGACAAATATATTTAGAACTCTACATCCTAAAGCAGCAGAATATACTTTCTTCTCGAGTGCACATGGAACATTCTCCAAGATAGATCACATAATGGGTAACAAAACAGCTCTCAATAAATATGAAAGAATTGAGATCACACCATGCACACTTTCAGACCACAATGCTATGAAACTTGAAATCAACCACAGGAAAAAGTCTGGAAAACCTCCAAAAGCGTGGAGGTTAAAGAATGAACAGGTCAACCAGACAATTAGAGAAGAAATTTAAAAATATATGGAAACAAATGAAAATTAAAATGCAACAATCCAAACCCTTTGGGATGCAGCAAAGGCAGTCCTAAGTGGAAAATACATTGCAATCCAGGCCTATCTCCAGAAACAAGAAAAATCCCAAATACAAAATCTAACAGCACACCTAAAGGAACTAGAAGCAGAACAGCAGACACCCCAAACCAGCAGCAGAAGAGAAATAATAAAGATCAGATCAGAAATAAACTATAGAATCCAAAAAACAACAACAACGAAAAACAAACAGTAGAACAGATCAATGAAACTAAAAGTTGTTTTTTTCAAAAAATAAACAAAATTGATAAACCTCTAGTCAGGCTTCTCAAAAAGAGAGAGGACCCAAATAGACAAAATCACAAATGAAAATGGATTTATTACAACCGATCCCTCAGAAATACAAGCAATTATCAGGGAATACTATGAAAAATTATATGCCAACAAACTGGACAATCTGGGAGAAATGGACAAATTCCTAAATCCCACATACTACTAAAACTGAAACAGGAAGAAATAGAAAATTTGAACAAACCCATAACTAGTGAAGAAATTCAATCAGTTACCAAAAATCTCCCAACAAATAAGAGTCCTGGACCAGATGGCTTCCCTGGGGCACTCTACCAGATATTTAAAGCAAAGTTAATACCCATCCTTCTCAAGCTGTTCCAAAAAATATAAATGTAAGGAAAACTTCCAGACTCATTCTATGAAGCCAGCATTAACCTTGATTCCCAAACCAGACAGAGACTCAACAAAAAAGGGGAACTACAGGCCAATATCCTGGTGAACATGCAAAAATTCTCAACAAAATACTAGCAAATCTAATTCAATAATATATAAAAGGGGTTAGTCACCATGATCAAGTGGGATTCATTCCTGGGCTGCAGGGCTGGTTCAATATTCACAAATCAATCAATGTGATACATCACATTAATAAAAGAAAGGATAAGAACCATATGATCCTGTCAATCGATGCAGAAAAAGCATTTGACAAAATAAAACATCCTTTAATAAAAACCCTCAAGAACGTCAGGATAGAAGGAACATACCTAAACATCATAAAAGCCATAATGAAAAGCCCACAACTAATATCATCCTCGACAGAGATGTCCACTCTCATGACTGTTGTTTAACATAGTGTTAGAAGTCCTAGCATCAGCAATCAGACAACAAAATGAAATAAAAGATTTAAAACTGGCAAAGAAGTCAAACTTTCACTTTTCCCAGACGACATGATACTCAACATGGAAAACCTGACAGACTCCAAAAGTCGGCTAGAACTGATACATGAATTCAGCGAAGTCACAGGGTACAAAATCAATGTACAGAAAGCGGTTGCATTTTTATACACCAATAATGAAGCAACAGAAAGGGAAATAAAGAAACTGATCCCATTTACAATTGCACCAAGAAGCATCAAATACCTAGGAATAAACCTAACCAAAGATGTAAAAGATCTGTATGCTGAAAACTATAGAAAGCTTATGAAGGAAATTGAAGAAGATATAAAGAAATGGAAAAACATTCCATGCTCATGGATTGGAAGAATAAATATTGTTAAAATGTTGATACTACCCAAAGCAATCTACACATTTAATGCAATCCCAATCAAAATTGCACTAGCATTCTTCTCAAAACTAGAACAAATAATCCTAAAATTTGTATGGAACCACAAAAGACCCTGAAACCAAAGTAATATTGAAGAAGAAAACCAAAGCAGGAGGCATCACAATCCCAGACTTTAGCCTCTACTACAAAGCTGTAATCATCAAGAGAGTATGGGCATTGACACAAAAACAGACACACAGACCAATGGAACAGAGAACCCAGAAATGGACCCACAAATCTATGGCCAACTAATCTTTGACAAAGCAGGAAAGAGTATCCAATGGAAAAAATACAATCTCTTTAACAAATTGTGATGAGAGAACTGGACAGCAACCTGCAGAAAAATAAAACTAGACCACTTTATTACACCATACACAAAAATAAACTCAAAATGGATGAAAGACCTGAATGTGAGACAGGAAATCATCAAAACCCTAGAGGAGAAAGCAGGCAACAACCTCTTTGACCTCAGCTGCAGCAATTTCTTACTCGACACATCTCCAAAGGAAAGGGAATTAAAAGGAAAAATGAACTATTGGGACCTCATCAAGTTAAAAAGCTTCTGCACTGCAAAGGACACAATCAACAAAACTAAAAGGCAACCAACGGAATTGGAAAAGATACTTGCAAATGACATATCGGACAAAGGGCTAATATCCAAAATCTATAAAGAACTCGCCAAACTCCACATCTGGAAAACAAATAATCCAGTGAAGAAATGGGCAGAAGACATGAATAGACACTCTTCCAAAGAAGACATCCAGATGGCCAACAGACACATGAAATGATGCTTAATGTCACTCATTATCAGGGAAATACAAATCAAAGCCACATTGAGATACTACCTCACACTGTCAGAGTGGCTAAAACGAACAAATCAGGAGACTATAGATGCTGGCGAGGATGTGGAGAAAGGGGAACCCTCTTGCACTGTTGGTGGGAACACAAACTGGTGCAGCCACTCTGGAAAACAGTGTGGAGGTTCCTCAAAAAATTGAAAATAGAACTGCCCTATGACCCAGCAATAGCACTGCTAGGAATTTACCCAAGGGATACAGGAGTGCTGATGCATAGGGGCACTTGTACCCCAATGTTTATAGCAGCACTTTCAACAATAGCCAAATTATGGAAAAAGCCTAAATGTCCATCAACTGATGAATGGATAAAGAAGATGCGGTCTATATACAATGGAATATTTCTTGGCAATGAGAAAGAATGAAATCTTGCCATTTGCAGCAACATGGATAGAACTGGAGGGTATTATGTTAAGTGAAATAAATCAGTCAGAGAAAGACAGATACCATATGTTTTCACTCATATGTGGATCTTGAGAAACTTAACGGAAGACCAGGGGGGAGGGTGGGGGGAAGTTACACAGAGGGAGAGAGGCAAACCATAAGAGACTCTTAAATGCAGAGAACAAGCTGAGGGTTAATGGGAGGTTGGGGAGAGGGAAAAGTGGGTGATGGGCATTGAGGAGGGCACTTATTGGGATGAGCAATGAGTGTTGTGTGAAAGCCAATTTGACAATAAATTATATTTTAAAAATGAGTTTTAATGTCAAAAGTAAGGTGATGTAAAATTAAATTTTTCTGTTTCTCTCTGTTAAAACAGTTTTCTTGCATTACTGGTCTGCTTTTAACAAGAAATTATAAACAAAAGTTTTTCTTTACCTTTAGTCTACCTAGAAAAACAAAGATTCTATGTTCTGCCTTTATCAAATCTTTGATTACTTATAAAAACAAAAAAAAAAAAAAACTAATAGACCACCTAGATAATGGCAAGAGAAACAGAAACATGGTAATGAGGGGAATGTCCCCTCCCCATGCTGCAAGCTACAGTGGGGAAGGATAGCACTGATTGACTGTGAGTAGATTTGTCTATCTGGGGACACAGAAAAAAAAAAAAGCAGTTGTTTAAAATAACAAGTGAAAGAACAACTAGTTTATAAGAGAGCCAGCCCTAGAACCCCACCAAATGGTGAGGGGGTAGTGAACACTGATTACACTCCCCCTCCACTGTGACAGTGCAGATGAGAACAGAATTCCAGGCACCATAGATCAATGATACCAAGCCTCTAGCCCATACCAGCTCCAGACACCTTGGGGAACAGAATAAAATCCACAGGTTAAAACAGGAATTAGAGCATAAAGGAACTAGCCCTAGAACCTTACCAAGTGGTGGGAGACTTGCTGGAACTCTCTCCAGGTCAAAGGAGTTGGTGAGCCCAATTTATGTTCCCTCTCCACCTTAATAGCAGAGACAAGACCAAGTTCCAGGTGCTCTTACCAGAGTACCTTGAGCTTCAGTGAGCCTCAGCCTGTAGCCCACACTAGCCCCAGAACAGTGCACACCAGGACACCTGGGGCAGTGCTCACTACAGTTCCAGCTATCACACTAAGGTGACACAGGCACAAAGCACTCCAAAACACTCCAGGCCCACAAAACTTAGGCTCCAGTTGGCCCCTAGAGCACCATTAGTGCACAGTTCCCTGGGACCTCCTGGATCATGCCTGCTTCAGCTTTAGCCACCCAACTGGGGTGTCCCTATGGAGAGTGCCCTAGGATGTGCTGGCCCGTGTTGACTTTGGCTCCAGTCACCCTGCCAAAGTGCCCAGTGGCACCTCAGAGAAGTGAGAACCCAGTAGTACCTCAGCCCATTCCGACTTCATACAGCTATCCTTCCAGGGCACCCACTGTGTGAAGTAACCCAGAATCCCCCAGCCCATACCCACTTCAGCTATCTTACCAGGGAGCCCTTTGCAGGGAGAACACAAGGACCACACTGGCCTCCATCCACTTTAGTTCAGTTGTTCTGCCAGGGTACCCTTCACACACAAAGCCTTTGAACCACCCTAGACCACAGTTCCTTCAGCTGTAGCCATCCTACCAGGGCAGCCCCAGCATGGAGTGCCCTGAACTGCAGCTCATGTCAACCACAGCCCTAGCCAGCCAGTCACCAGGCACACAAAGTCTACACAGGAGACAACCATACACAACACTATTCCTTCAAGTTTAGGAGAAGTAGTTGTTCCATGTAATTCACAGAAAAAAAAAAAGTCAAACAAAATGGGGAGATACAGGAACATGCTTCCAACAAAATAACAAGAAAAAAACTCAGAAACAAGAACTAAATAAAAAACTATAAAAAATAACCAATAAGACATAAAGAATACAATAACTGAGGCTCACCTGGGTGTCTCAGTTGGTTGAGTATCCAACTCTTAATTTCAGCCCGTGACATGATCCCCCAGGTTGTGGGATTGAGTCCCGTTTCAGGCCCCACACTGAGCATAAAGCCTGCTTGGGATTCTCTCTCCCTCTGCCCCTCTCACCTGCCCATGCTCTCAGAAAGAAAAGAAAAAAAAGAAAAGAAAAGAAAAGAAAGGAAAAGAAAAGAAAAGAAAAGAAAAGAAAAGAAAAGAAAAGAAAAGAAAAGAAAAGAAAAGATAAGATGAGGTGCCTGGGTGGCTCAGTCAGTTGAGCGTCTGACTTCAGCTTGGGTCATGGTCTCACAGTTTGTGGAAGTGAGCCCCATGTCAGGCTCACTGCTGTCAGCATGGATCCCACTTTGGATCTTGTGTCCCCCTCTCCCTCTGCCCCTCCCCCTGCTCATGCTTTATCTCAAAAATAAACATCAAAAAAATTTTTTAAAAGAATACAATACTTGAAATGAAAAGTGCAATAGAGGGAATCAAAAGTACATTAATAGATGCAGAAGAACAGATCAAATCTGGAAGACAAGGTAATGGAAAGCATCCAAGCTGAATAGTGAAACAAACAAAAAATTAATGAGGATAGATTAAGGGATATCTTGGAAAACATCAAGTAGAAAATATTTGTATTATAAGGGTTCCAGAGGAGAAGAGAGAGAAAGAGGAAGAAAAGGTATTAGAAGAAGTAACAGCTGAAAACTTTCTTAGCCTGGGAAAGGAAACATACATCAAGGTCAGGAAGCACAGAGTTCCTAAAAGACGAACTCAAACAAGTCCAACCCATGACATATAATAATTAAATATAAATTTTTTTCAACATTTATTTATTTTTGGGACAGAGAGAGACATAGCATGAACGGGGGAGGAGCAGAGAGAGAGAGGGAGACACAGAATCAGAAACAGGCTCCAGTCTCTGAGCCATCAGCCCAGAGCCTGACGCGGGGCTCGAACTCCCGGACTGCGAGATCGTGACCTGGTTGAAGTCGGACGCTTAACCGACTGCGCCACCCAGGCGCCCCTATAATAATTAAATATAAAGAGACCATTTAAAAAGCAGCAAGACAGAAGCAAAAAGTTACATACAAGGGAAACCCCATAAGGGTATCGGCTGATTTTACAGCAGAAACTTAACAGACCAGATGGAAATAGCAGGAAATATTCAAGGAGCTGAAAGGAAAAAAAAACAATAACCAAGAACACTCTAAATGGAAAGGTTATAATTCACAATGAAAGGTGAGATAGAGTTTCCCAAACGATAGTTAAAGGAGTTCATCACCACAAAACTGGCCTTACAATAAATGTTAAATGTACTTCTTTAGGTGGAAAATAAAAGGCCATAATTAGAAGAAAATTATGAATAAAAAGTGTAAAATATAACAGATACATAAAATGTGGAGAGGGAAAGTAAAAAATTCTTTTAGAATGTATTCAAACTTAAGTGACCATCAACTTAATATAGATTGCTATATACTTAGGAAGTTTTATATGAACCTCATGGTAACCACAAATATAAAACCTTTAATAGATACACACACAAAGAAATAAAGCCAAAAACAACACTACAGAAAGTCATCAGTCATAAGAAAGAAGGGAACAGAGAAAAACTACAAAAACAACAAGAAAACAATGAACAAAATGGAAATAAGTACATATGTATTGATAATTATATTAAATATAAGTTATTTTAATGCTTCTATCAAAAAACATAGCTTAGCAGAATGTATAAGAAAATAAGACCTATTGACCTATCTAAATGCTTCCTAGAAGAGATTCATTTCAGACCTAAAAACACATACAGACTGAAAGTGAAAGAATGGAAAAAGACATTCCATGCAAATAGAAGCAGAGGGGAAAAAAAAAAACATGGTAGGAATACTTATATTAGACAAAATAGACTTTAAAACAAACGCTAAAAAAAAAAAGACAAAGAAGTACATTACATAATGATGAAAGGGTCCATCCAACAAGATATAACAATTGTAAATATCTATGAACTCAACATTGGAGCATCTAAATACATAAAGCGAATATTAACAGGGAGGAGGAGTTAAGATGGCAGAGGAGTAGGGAGAGCCCAGGCTTGCCTCATCCCTTGAACACAGATAGATAAATAACAAATCATTCTTAACACTCAAGAAATCGATCTGAGGACTAAAAGCAAAAATGCACTAGAGGTGAAAAAACAAAACAAAACACCACATTGTGGAAAGCAGGAGGTGCAGAGAGTTGATTTGGTGAAGAGAAGAACTCTGTGTGCTGTGATAGAGGAGGAGCCCTGATCACAGAGAGGAGTGAGAGAGAAATAGTGAAAGCACATGCATGGAATTGTATGAGAAAAACTCTTCCTTGGAACCATTGACTGGGAAAGGGAGGGAGGCTAAATACTATAAGATTTTATAAACAGCCAAGTGCAGACTTTGAAGTTTCAGAGGTCTGTGCCATTCACCAGGGTTGTGTCTGGTGGGCTTAGCTATGCTGTTGTGGGGAAGGAGAGCAGACACCCAGGAGCAGGCAGTGTAGTCTGAGGATCCCCTAGGTCACATGAGAAACAGTTCTCCTGCTTAGAGTGCATTTGGGAGAGGTGGCGTGGCCTCTCCAGGGCCAAAAGAACTGGTGGGCGCCATTAAGCTACTCTGTTCACTAAAATAGGAATGGGGATGCTGGCTGAGGGCAGCAAGCTTTGGTGCCAGCTTTCTGCTGTGCTTTACCATAAACTCTGAACCACTGAATGGTCATGCTACAGATTTCTGGGACAAGCTGGCATTGGCCACAGTGAGCAAGACCCTCCCCCAGAGGATCAGTATGGTCCACACCACATGAATCTCTAAAATTTGGAGTTCTGAAACCCTGAATTGCACCAGAGATAAAACACAGGAGTGCCCTCCCATGCTGCCTGACGGGCAGACAGCTCAGACGCAGGCAGGGTGAAGGTGGGGATCTGGTAGAAGCTGGGGACACAAAAGAGTTGATTGATTGCTCTTTTGTGAGGGCTTCCTGAAGAGCAGTGGGTGAGATCTCCCCACTCTAGGCACAAGAGAGCAGGGTGACACAATTTTCACCCCACCCATCAGCACCGACCAACATCAGTGAGCAAAACAGTGCCACCAAGTGGAGGCTGGAGCTGTCACACCAAGCCTTGCTCCCCATGCCCTAAAGGTGCATCTCCGCTAGGGCAAGTCCACCTGAGAATCAACGCAGCATGCCCCACCACCAGAAGACCAGCATAAACGCCCCACACACACCAAATCTACTGATCATAGAGTGATACAAAGCTCAGCTCTAGGGGAAATAGAATCCAGCTTCCTTTGTTGCTGTTGTCTTTTACCTCACCCTCCCTTGGGATACAGAAAACAATTTTTTTTATTATTTTTTAAATTTTTCATATATATATACACGTATATATATACGTATATACGTGTATATATGTGTATATCTATATATATACGTATATACATATATATACATATATACGTGTGTGTGTATGTATATATATATATATATATATATATATAGATACCTATTTTGTTTTTGTTTTTTTTTTACCTTGACAATATGAAAAGGTGGAGGACTCAAAAAGAAAGAACAGGAAGCAGTAATGGTCAGGGAATTAATCAATACAGATAAAAGTAAGATGTATGAACTAGAATTGAAAACAATTATAAGGCTGCCAGCTGGGCTAAGCATAGAAGAAACTAGGGAATCCCTTACTGCAAGATAAAAGAACTAAAATCTAGTTAGGCCAAAATTAAACATACCATAACTGAGATGCAAACTCAACTGGATTCCATGACAACAGGATGGATGAAGTAGAGGAATTAAATAGTTATATAGAAGATAAAACTGTGGGAAATAATGAAACTGAAAAGAAGAAGGAAACAAAAGTATTAGATCATGAATGTAGACTTAGGGAACTCAGCAACTCCTTAAAGCATAACAACATTCATATCATAGGAGTCCCAGAAGAGAAAGAGAGATAAAAACAGGAAGAAGATTTGCTTGAGGAAATTATAGCTGAAAACTTCTCTAATCTGGGAAAGGACACAGAAATCAAAATCCAAGAAGCACAGAGAACTCCCATTAAATTCAACAAAATCATGGTAAATTCACAAAATACACAGACAAGGAAAGAATCCTAGAAGTCCTTCACCTACAAGGAAAGACAGATCAGGTTTGCAGATTTGTCCACAGAAACTTGGCAGGCCAGAAGGGAATGAATGGGAAAAATATACAGCCAAGAATACTTTATTCAGCAAGACTGTTGTTCAGAACAGAAGGAGAGCTAAAGAGTTTCCCAGACAAACAAAAACTAAAGGAGTTCATGACCACTAAACCAGCCCTGCAAGAAATTTTAAAGGAGACTCTCTGGGTGAAAAAAAAAAAAAAAATCAAAAGCAACAAAGACTGGAAAAGAAGAGAGAACATCAAGAGAAACACCAACTTAACAGGTAACACAATGGCACTAAACTATATCTTTCTATAAACACCTTGAATGTAAATGGTCTCAGTGATCCACTCAAAAGACATCAGGTATCAGAATGGATGAAAATAAGACCAATCTATACACTGCCTAAAGAGATTCATTTTAGACCTAAAGACATTAGCAGATTGAAAATGAGGGGATGGAGAACCACCTATCGTGCTAACGGACACTAAAAGAAAGCCAGAGTAGCCATACATATGTTAGAAAAACTAGATTTTAAGCCCAAGACTGTAATAGATGAAGAATGGATTACATCATAATTAAGGGGTCCATCCCTCAAGAAAAATCTAACAATTGTAATGCCCCCAACTTGAAAGAAAACAAATATATAAATCAATTAATAACAAACATAAAGAAACTCATTGACAATAATACAATAATAGTAGTGGACTTTAACACCCCACTTACAGCCATGGACAGATCATCTAAGGAGAAAATCAACAAGGAAACAATGACTTTGAATGACACACTGGACTAGAGGGACTTAACAGATATATTCAGAACATTCCATCCTAAAACAGCAAAATACACATTCTTTTTGAGTGCACACAGAACATTCTCCAGAACACATAACACTGCATCACAAATCAGCTTTCAACAAGTACAGAAAGATTGAGATCATGCCATGCATATTTTCAGACCACAATGCTATCATACTTGAAGTCAACCACAAGTAAAAAGATGGAAAGACCACAAACACTTGGAGGTTAAAGAACATTCTACTAAAGAATGAATGGGTTAACCAGGAAATTAAACAGTAAATTAAAAAGTACATGGAATCAAAGAAAAATGAAAACATGACAGACCAAAACCTTTGGGATGTAGCAGAGGCAGTCCAAAGAGGCAAGTATATTGCAATTTGCACCTATCTCAAGAAGCAAGAAAGGTCTCAAATACACAACCTAACCTTACACCTAAAGGAGCTAGAAAAGTAACAGCAAATAAAGTCTAAAGCCAGCAGAAGAAGGGAAATAATGAAGATGAGAGCAGAAATAAATGATATAGAAACAAAGAAACAAACAAAAACCCAATAGAACAGATAATGAAACTAAGGGCTGCTTCTTTGAAAGAAGCAATAAAACTGATAAACCCCTAGCCAGACTTACCAAAAAGAAAAGAGAAAGTATCCAAATAAATAAAATTATGAAAGGGGAGAGATCACAACCAACACCACAGAAATGCAAGCAATTATAAGAGAATATTATGAAGAATTACATATCAACAACCTGGGAAATCTGGAAAAAATGGATAAATTCCTAGAAACACACAAACTACCAAAACTGGAACAGGAGGATATACACATTTTGAACAGACCCATAACCAGCAAAGGAGAATTATAGGCCAATGTCCCTGATGAACATGGATGCAACAATTCTCAATAAGATACTACCAAATTGAATTCAACAGTACATTACAAGAATTATTCACCATGATCAAGTGGTATTTATTCCTGGATGCTACAGGACTGGCTCAATATGTGCAAATCAATCAACATGATACACTACATTAATAAGAGAAAGAAACATATCCTCTCAATAGATGCAGAAAAGGTATTTGACAAAATACAGCATCCATTTTTTAAATTATTTATTTATTTATTTATTTTTGAGAGAGAGAGGAAGACAAAGCATAAGCAGGGGAGGGGAAGAGAGAGAGGGAGACACAGAATCTGAAGCAGGCTCCAGGCTCTGAGCTGTCAGCACAGAGTCCAACGCAGGGCTCAAACTCACAGACCATGAGATCATGACTTGAGCCAAAATCAGAAGCTTAACCAACTGAGCCACCCAGGTTCCCCAATACAGCATCCATTCTTGATAAAAACCCTCAAGAAAGTAGGGATAGATGGAATGTACCTCAACATCATAAAGGCTGTATATGAAAGACCCACCACTAATGTCATCCTTGATGGGGAAAAACTGAGGGCTTTCCCTCTACAGTCAGTGACAAGACAGTGATGTCCACTCTCACCATTACTACTTAACATAATACTGGAAGTCCTAGCCTCAGCAATCAGACAATGAAAAGAAATAAAAGGCATCTAAGTTGGCAAGGAAGAAGTCAAACTTTCACTATTTGCAGATGCTATGATACTCTGTGTAGAAAACCCAAAAGACTCCAACAAAAAATTGTTAGGATACGTGAATTCAGCAAAGTCGCAGGATATAAAATCAATGTGCAGAAATCTGTTGCATTTCTATACACCAATAATGAATCAGCAACAAAATTAATCAAGGAATTGATCCAATTTTCAATTTCCCCCAAAACAATTATATACCTAGGAATAAACCTAACCAAAGAGGTAAAAGATCTGTACTCTGACAACTATATAAAACTTTTGAAAGAAATGAAAGAGGACACAAAGAAACAGAAAAGCATTCCATGCTTATGGGTTAGAAAAACAAACATTATTAAAATACCTATACTACTCAAAGCAATCTACACATTTAATGCAATCCCTATCAAAATAGCACCAGCATTTTTGGCAGAGCTAGAAAAAACAATCCTAAAATTTGTACGGAACCATAAAAGACCCTGAATAGCTAAAGCAATCCTGAAAAACAAAACTGGATGCATCATGATTCTGGATTTCAAGCTACATTACAAAGCTGTAGTCATCAAGATAGTATGGTACTGGTACAAGAACAGACACACAAATCAATGGAACAGAATAGAAAACCCATAACTATACCCACAACAATATGGTCAACTAATCTTTGACAAAGCAGGAAAGAATATCCAATTAAAAAAAGACCATCTCTTCAGCAAATGGTGTCAGGAAAACAGGACAGCACCATGCAGAAGAATGAAACTGTACCATTTTCTTACACCATACACAAAAATAAATTCAAATGGATGAAAGACCTGAATGTTAGACATGAAACCATCAAAATCCTGGAGAACACAGGTAGCAACCTCTCCCGCCTCTGCTGTAGCAACATCTTACTAGACATGTTCCAGGAGAAAGGAAAACAAAAGCAAAAATGAACTATTGGGATTTCATCAAGATAAAAACCTCCGCACAGTGAAGGAAGCAATCAACAAAATTAGGAGGAAGTCTATGGAATAGATGAAGATATTTGCAAATGACATATCTGATAAAGGTTAGTATACAAAATCTATAAAGAACTTATCAAACTCAACACCCAAAACCAAATAATCCAGTGAAGAAAGGGAAGAAGACATGAAGAGACACTTTTCTTAAGGCATCCAGATGGCTGATACATGAAAAGATGCTCAACATCACTCATCATCAGAGAAATACAAATCAAAACCACAATGAGATACCACCTCACACCTGTCATGATGGTTAAAATTAACACAGAAAACAACAGATGTTGGAGAAGATGCAGAGAAGGGGGAATCTTTGTGTACTGTTGGTGGTAACTGTTGCAACCACTCTTGAGAATGGTACGGAGGTTCCTCAAAAAGTTAAAAATGGAAATACTCTATTTTTAGAGTATTGACTCAGCAATTGCACTACTAGGTATTTACCCAAAGGATACAAATATACAGATTCAAAGAGGTACTTGCATATCAATGTTTATTGCAGCATTATCAACAATAGCCAAACTATGGAGAGAGCCAAAATTTTCATCAACTGATGAACAGATAAAGAAGTGGTGTGTGTGTGTGTGTGTGTGTGTGTGTGTGTGTGTGTGTGTGTGTGATGGAGTATTACTCAGTCATCGAAAGGAATGAAATCTTGCCATTTGTAAGGACATGGATGGGATGGGGCTGGAATGTATTATGCTAAGGGAAATAAGTCAGGCAGAGAAAGACAAATATCATATGACTTCACTCATATATAGAATTTAAAACAAACAGATGAACATATGGAAAGGTGGAAAAGAGAGAGGGAAACAAACTATAAGGGACTATTATGGAGAAAAAACAGAGGGTTGACGGAGGGAGGTGAGTGGGGGATGGGCTAAATGGATAAAGGGTATTAGGGAGGGCACTTGTGTTGAACACTGGGTATTATACATAAGTGAAAAATCACTAAATTCCACTACTAAAAATAATGTTACACTAGCTGTTAACTAGAATTTAAATAAAATTTTGAAAAAATATATATTAACAGATATAAAGGGAGAAATTGACAGTAATAGTAGAAAAATAGGGGATTTTAACATCCCACTTACACCAATGGACAGATCATCCAGGCAGAAAATCAATAAAGAAATGGTGTCTTTTAAGGATACATTAGACCAGATGAACTTAACAGATATATACAAAACACTCCATCCAAAAACAACAGAATACACATGCTTTTCAAGTGCACATGGACATTCTTCAGGATAGACACATGTTAAACAACAAGTCTCAATAATTGTTAAAAGGCGGAAAGCATATCATGCATCTTTTCCAACTACAACAATATGAAACTACAAATCAATAACAAAAAAAATTGGAAAAAAAACACACAAACACCTGTAGGCTAAACAACATGCTACTAAAGAGCCAATAGGTCAATGAGGAAATCCAAGAAGAAACCAAAAAATACATGGAGACAAATGAAAATGAAAATGGGACACAGAAAACCCAGTCTAAGAAAGAAATGTATAGCAATACAGGCCTCCCTCAAGAAACAAGAAAAGTTTCAAATAAACAATTGAACATTATACATAGGAACTAGAAAAAGAACAACAAAGCCCAAGTTAGTAGAAGGAGGGAAATAATATCAGTACAAATTAAATAGAGAATAAAACACACACACACACACACACACACACACACACACACACACACACGGATCAATGAAATCAAGATCTTGTTCTTTGACTCATTACAAAATAGAGAACACAAAATCTGAAACAAAAGAACGAATACCACAGAAATACAAAGGATTATAAAAGAATACTGTGAAAAATTATATGCCAGCAAATTTGACAAACTAGAATAGAGAATAGGCAAATTCACAAAAACATCTAATCTTCTAAAACTGAATCAAGACAAAATAGAAAATCTGAACAGACTAATTACTAGTAACAAAACTGAATCATAATCAAAAACTCTCAACAAACAGAAGTCCAGGACCATATGGATTCACAGATGAAATCTATTAAACATTTAAAGAAGAGTTAATACCTATTCTCCTCAACCTATTTCAAAAAATAGAAGAGGAAGAAAAGCTTCCAAATACATTCTACAAGGTCAGCATTATCCTGATACTAAAACTAGATGAAAACACCACAAAAAAAGAAAACCACAAGCCAATATCCCTGATGAACAAAGATGCAAAAAACCCTCAACAAATTATTAGCAATGTACATTCAAGAATCCATTAAAAGGATCATTCACCACAAGCAAGTAGGATTTCTTTCAGGGATGGTTCAATATTCATAAATGCAATTGATGTGATACACCACTTGACAAAAAAAAGAATAAAACACATAGGATCATATCAACAGATGCAGAAAAATCATTTGACAAAATTCAACATCATTTCATGATAAAAAACTGTTAAAGTGGGTTTAAAGGGAATATACCTGAATATGAATAAAGGCCATATATGAGAACACCACAGCCAACATCATGCTCAATGGTGATAAACAAATTGTCATCTAAGATCAGGAACAAGATAAGGATGTCAAGCTCACCAATTTTATTAAACATAGTACTAGATGTCTGAGCCACAGTAATCAGAAAAGAAATAAAAAGCATCCAAATTGGGAAGAAAGATGTTATATGGTCACTACCTGCAGATGATATATATTACACATAAAAAACCCTAAAGACTCCATCAAAACCTATTAAAAGTAATAAATTCAATAAAGGTGAAAGATATAAAATTATACACAGAAATTGTTTCTATACACTTATAAAGAAGTAGAAGGAGAAATTAAGAAAATAATTCCATTTACAAATGCACCAAAAAGAAAATACCTAGGAATAAACATAACAAAGATGGTGAAAGAACTGTATTTTGAAAACTGTAAAACAATGGTGAAAGAAATTGAAGATGAGACAAATGGAAAGATATTCTATACTCATGGACTAGAGGAAATAATATGCTCAAAATGTCCATATTACCCAAAGAAATCTACAGATTCAATGTAATCTCTATCAAAATATCAATAACATTTTTCACAGGACTAGAACAAATAATGCTAAATTGTGTATGAAACCACAAAGACCCAAAATAGCCAAAGCAATCTTGAGAAAGAAGAACTAAGCAGGAGGTATCAAAATCCCATATTTTAAGATATACTTCAAAGCTGTAGTAATCAAAACAGTATAGTACTGAAACAAACATAGACACAGATGACAGAGAGCCCAGAAATAAACCCACATTTATGTGGTCAATTAATCTACAACAAAAGAGGCAAGAATATACAATAGAGAAAAGACAGTTTCTTTAATATATGGTGCTGGGAAAACTGGACAGCTACATGCAAAAGAATGAAACTGAACTGCTTTCTTACACCATGCACAATAATGTAAATGGATTAAAGACCTAAATGTGAGACCTGAAACCATAAAACTCCTAGAAGAAAACTTAAGAATTAATCCCGTTGTCCCCTTGACTTGGGTCTTAGCAACATTTTTTTTAGATAAGTCTTCTAAAGCAAGGGCAAAAAAAGGAAAAATAAACCCTTGGGACTACACCAAAATAAAAGGCTTTGTGCACAGCAAAAGAAACCATCAACAAAACGAAGAAGCAACCTACTGAATGGGAGAAGATGTTTGCAAATGATATATCCGATAAGGGTTACCATCTAAAGTATATAAAGAACTTACATAATGCCAATGAAGAAAAAAATCTGATTTTAAAATGGGCAGCAGACCCAAATAGACGTTTTTCCAAAGACCCAAAGATCACAAACAGGTACATGAAAAGACGTTCATCGTCTCTAATCATCAGGGAAATGCAAATCAAAGCCACAATGAGCTCTCACCTTCCACCTGTCAAAATGGCTAGAATCAAAAGCACAAGAAACAAGTGGTGTTGAGGATGTGGAGAAAAAGTGTACTGTTGATGGGAATGCAAATTGGTGCAGCCAATATGATAAACAGTATACAGTGTCCTCAAAAAATTAAAAATCATGATCTAGTAATTCCTGGGTATTTACCCAAGGAATACAAAAATACTAATTCAAAAAATATATATATGCACCCCTATGTTTACTGCAGCATTATTTGCAATAGCCAAAGATTGGAAGCAGCTCTACTATTTATGGATAGATGAATGGATAAAGGAGTGGCATATATACATACCATGGAACATTACTCAGCCATAAGAAACAATGAGATCTTGCCATTGCAGAACCATGGATGAACCTAGAGAAAATTATGCTAAGTGAAATAAGTCAAAGAAAGACAAAAGCCATATGATTTCACTTATCTGTGAAATCTAAAAAAACAAAGGAACAAACAAAAGCAGAAACAGACCCATAAATACAAAGAACAAACTGATGGTTGCCAGAGGAGCCCTAGGATGGGCAGCATGAGTGAAGCAGAGTGGGTTGTACAGGTTTCCAGTATTGAAATAAGTAAGTCATAGGGATAAAATTGCATAACATAGAGAAGATGAAACAAATGTGGAAGATATGGTAATAGTGTTGTATAGTGACAGATGGCAGCTACACTTGTGAGCTAGGGAGGGGCAGAGAGAGGGAGACACAGAACCTGAAACGGACTCCAGGCTCTGAGCTGTCAGCGGGCTGGAACTCACAACCGCAAGATCATGAACTGAGCCAAAGTCGGTAGCGTAACCGACTGAGCCACCCAAGCACCCCGCCTGTAAAGTCTTTAATTGCCACTTTGGTTAAATGGATAACTAAATATTGTTTTCTAATGATCTGCAAAGCTACTTAATCAAATGTCCAAACACTTGTTTTTTTATGAACTTCCCCAAAACAGAATTTAAAATGAAATCTTTTGACCCCAAACTAAATTTTGAAATTTCTAGAAGGTCCCTGGAAAATCTCAAAGACTTTCTTCTGATAAAAGAGGGATGTTAAATATGTCAGACATATTTGTTATGTTAAATTACATGAGGAAGATTGTCAAACAAGTATTACTATACCTTCTTAGATAATATTTGTGTAAATATACATTAAGGCAAGTGTTCTAGAAATTATACAAAACTCCTAGAAATCTGTTATGTCCTGGTATGTTATCAGTTATAATTTCAGTTGTTATCTTGAAGTGTAGTAGGTCACAGAAATAATCAAATTTCCTTGTCAACTTCATGGTAATAAACGAATTAGATCTTTAGCCACTGCCATTTCTATTTCTGTCATTGACAGACAGTTATTGTTTTACTCTGATGCTTTTGCAACAGTGTTTCATCTTCAAGGAGATTCAGGGAAAAGGCTCTGACAAGTACTCTAGAATAAAGTTCTCTATTACCTTTAACATCATACTACTGAACTAGGTAAGAATTTACAGAACTTTCTAAAGGAGAAACTGATATCTTCTTAAAGCAGCTTTATGAGGCTAAAATCAATAAATATTAATTACATGGGGCTGAACGAACTAATGAAGATGATTATAATTATCATGACTTTTTGTTTGAAATATTGCTGGTTCCTTAAATTTTATTTTCCAAATATTAGAAGACCTTTCCTCCTAAGCTAACTATGACTTATAGCAATTTGGTAAGTAATACCTATATAAACAGAATTGAAATGTTTATCTTTTTCTCCCTACCTGACACCTCCAGAATTAAGAAACTCTCGGTGAGTATTCTTATGTTTTCACGGCAATATATTTACTTGCATAAGTTCATAAGAATCTGTTCTTGTAACAGGACACCACTGCAAACATTGGTTATATTACCAAGGCTTTGACTAGAATGTCATATTTGAAAGAAAAATGCATAGACTCGGAAACGACTAAAATTGACCATATTGAGCCAATAAAAAGCCTCTTGGAAGCCCAGGGTCCACAAGCTCACACGAGCCATAGATGCACTGGGACACTGAAAAGAGAACTATGGTTTAAAAGGGCTAAGGAGACAGAACTTTGGAAGATGGTGGCATCCAAGATGGAGGCTCACCGCGTCCTGCTGATCACTTAGATTCACCCACACCTGCCTAAATAACCCAGAAAACCACCAGAAGACTAGCAGAACGGACTCTCTGGAGCCAAGCATAGACAAGAGGCCCACAGAAGAGGGTAGGAAGGGTGGAGAGGCGGTGCGTGCTACACGGACTGGCGGGAGGGAGCCGGGGCAGTGGAGGGGCAGCCCGCCGGGCAAGGCAGAGCCCCCGAGTCTGACTTGCAAAGCGGAGGGGCCAGACGGAGTGAGTTCTGACAGCCAGCGGAACTTAACATGTGGAATGTTATAAGTTGACAGCTCTGCTTGGAGAGCGGGAGGGCAAGAGGACATCGGGAGGGAGAGGTGTTGAGCCCCAGAAGACAGGGCTCAGCTCAGCAGGGAACAAAGGCGCTCGCCAGCATCTCCTTCTCCCATCCCCCAGCCAAAACCCCAAAGGGAACCAGTTCACCTAACTTGCTGCACCGCACAAACACCCAACGCTGTGCTTCTGTGGACCCATCTCTCCAATGGGTCGGCCTCCCTCCCGGTGCTGCAGGGCCCCTCCCACAGGGGACCACCTAAGGCAAAGTGAACTGAGCCTGCCCCTCCCACCCCTGTGCACCTTGCGGATCCACCCTGGCTAATATGCCAGATCCCATCAAAACAGCACCACAAGCCTGGCAGTGTGCAAGTAGCCCACACAGAGGACACACCACTCCACAGTGAGTCCTGCCCCTGGGAGAGGGGAAGATAAGGTACACACCAGTCTGACTCTGGCCCCAGCGGTGGGCTGGGGGGGGGGGCAGATATCAGGTCTAACTGTGGCCCCACCCACCAACACAAGTTACTCCGGCAGCACAGGGGAATTGCCCTGCAGTTTAGAGCCACCCCAGGCACTACCCAAAATGACGAAATGGAAGAATTCTCTTCAAAAGAAACTCCAGGAAGTAGCGACAGCTAACGAACTGATCAAAACTGATTTAAGCAATATAACAGAACAAGAATTTAGAATAATAGTCCTAAAATTAATCGCTGGGCTTGAAAAACGAATAGAGGACAGCAGAAAATCTATTGCTACAAAGATCAAGGGACTACGAAATAGTCATGAGGAGCTACAAAATGCTATAAATGAGGTGCAAAATAAAATGGAGGCGACCACAGCTCAGATTGAAGAGGCAGAGGAGAGAATAGGTGAATTAGAAGATAAAATTATGGAAAAAGAGGAAGCTGAGAAAAAGAGAGATAAAAAAAATCCAGGAGTATGAGGGGAGAATTAGAGAACTAAGTGATGCAATCAAATGCAACAATATCCATATAATAGGAATTCCAGAATAGGAAGAGAGAGAGAAAGGGGCTGAAGGTGTCCTTGAACAAATCATAGCTGAAAACTTCCCTGATCTGGGGAAGGAAAAAGGCACTGAAATCCAAGAGGCACAGAGAACTCCCTTCAGACATAACTTGAATCGATCTTCTGCATGACATATCATAGTGAAACTGGCAAAATACAAGGATGAAGAGAAAATTCTGAAAGCACCTAGGGATAAACACGCTCTAACATATAAAGGGAGACTGATAAGACTAGTGACAGACCTATCTACTGAAACTTGGCAGACCAGAAAGGAATGGCAGTAAATCTTCAATGTGATGAACAGAAAAAATATGCAGCCGAGAATCCTTTATCCAGCAAGTCTGTCATTCAGAATAGAAGGAGAGATAAAGGTCTTCCCAAACAAACAAAAACTGAAGGAATTCATCACCACTAAACCAGCCCTACAAGAGATCCTAAGGGGGGATTCTGTTAGTGAAATGTTGCAGGGACCACAAAGTACCAGAGACATCACTACAAGCATGAAACCTACAGACATCACAATCACTCTAAACCCATATCTTTCAATAATAACACTGAATGTAAATGGACTAAATGCTCCAACCAAAAGACATAGGGTATCAGAGTGGATAGAAAACAAGACTCATTATTTGCTGTCTACAAGAGACTCATTTTAGACCTGAAGACACCTTCAGATTGAAAGTGAGGGGATGGAGAACTATCTATCATGCTACTGGAACTCAAAAGAAATCTTGAGTAGCCATTCTTTTTTTTAAGTTTTTTTTTTTAACATTTATTTATTTTTGAGACAGAGAGAGACAGAGCATGAATGGGGGAGAGTCAGAGAGGGGGAGACACAGAATCTGAAACAGGCTCCAGGCTCTGAGCTGTCAGCACAGAGCCCGATGCAGGGCTCGAACTCACGGACCGCGAGATCATGACCTGAGCCGAAGTTGGCCACTTAACCAACTGAGCCACCCAGGCTCCCCTGGGGTAGCCATTCTTATATCAGACAAACTAGACTTTAACTTAAAGGCTACAACAAGAGATGAAGAAGGGCATTATATAATAATTACAGGGTCTATCCATCAGGAAGAGCTAACATTATAAATGTCTATGTCTATGTCTATGTGCCAAATACAGGAACCCCCAAATATACAAAACACTTCATCACAAACATAAGCAACCTTATTGATAAGAATGTGGTAATTGCAGGGAACTTTAATACTCCACTTACAACCATGGATAGATCATCTAGACACAGGACCAATAAAGAAACAAGGGTGATACATTGGAAGAGATGGACTTGACAGATATATTTAGAACTCTGCATCCCAAAGCAACAGAATATACTTTCTTCTCAAGTGCACATGGAACATTCTCCAAGATAGATCACATACTGGGTCACAAAACAGCCCTTCATAAGTATAAAAGAATTGAGATCATATCATGCACACTTTCAGACCACAATGCTATGAAGCTTGAAAGCAACCACAGGAAAACGTCTGGAAAACCTTCAAAAGCACGGAGGGTAAAAAACACCCTACTAAAGAATGAATAGGGCAACCAGGCAATTAGAGAAGAAATTTAACACTATGTTGAAAAAAATGAAAATGAACATACAACAATCCAAACGCTTTGGGATGCAGCAAAGTCAGTCCTGAGAGGAAAATACATTGCAATCCAGGCCTATCTCCAGAAACAAGAAAACTCCCAAATACAAAATCTAACAGCACACCTAAAGGAAATAGAAGCAGAACAGCAAAGGCAGCCTAAACCCAGCAGAAGAAGAGAAATAATAAAGATCAGAGCATAAATAAACAATATAGACTCTAAAAAAACTGTAGAGCAGATCAATGAAACCAAGAGTTGGTTTTTTGAAAAAATAAACAAAATTGATAAACCTCTAGCCAGGCTTCTCAAAAAGAAAAGGGAGATGACACAAATAGAGAAAATCATGAATGAAAATGGAATTATTACAACCAATCCCTCAAAATATAAGCAATTATCAGGGAATACTATGAAAAAATATATGGCAACAAACTGGACAACCGGGAAGAAATGGAAAAATTCCTAAGCACCCACACACTTCCAAAACTCAATCAGGAAGAAATAGAAAGCTTGAACAGATCCATAACCAGCAAAGAAATTGAATCAGTTATCAAAAATCTCCCAACAAATAAGTCAGGACCAGATGGCTTCCCAGGGGAATTCTACCAAACATTTAAAGCAGAGATAATACCTATCCTTCTCAAACTGTTCCAAAAAATAGAAATGTAAGGAAAACTTCCAGGCTTATTCTATGAAGCCAGCATTAGTTTGATTCCTAAACCAGACAGAGACCCAGTAAAAAAAAAAAGAGAACTACAGGCCAATATCCCTGATGAATATGGATGCAAAAATTCTCAGTAAGATACTAGCAAAACGAATTCAACAGCATATAAAAAGAATTATTCACCATGATCAAGTGGGATTTAAGAAAAGATAAGAACCATAAGATCCTGTCAATCGATGCAGAAAAAGCATTTGATAAAATTCAGCATCCTTTCTTAATAAAAACCCTCGAGAAAGTCAGGATAGAAGGAACATACTTAAAGATCATAAAGCCATTTATGAAAAGCCCACAGCTGATATCATCCTCAATGGGGAAAAACTGAGAGCTTTTTCCCTGAGATCAGGAACACGACAGGGATGTCCACTCTCACCACTGTTGTTTAACATAGTGTTGGAAGTGCTAGCATCAGCAATCAGACAACAAAAGGAAATCAAAGGCATCAAAATTGGCAAAGATGAAGTCAAGCTTTCACTTTTTGCAGATGACATGATATTATACATGGAAAACCCGATAGACTCCACCAAAAGTCTACTAGAACTGATACATGAATTCAGCAAAGTCACAGGATACAAAATCAATGTACAGAAATCAGTCGCATTCTTATACACTAATAATGAAGCAACAGAAAGACAAATGAAGAAACTGATGCCACTCACAATTGCACCAAGAACCATAAAATACCTAGGAATAAACCTAACCAAAGATGTAAAAGATCTGCATGCTGAAAACAATAGGAAGCTTATGAAGGAAATTGAAGAAGATATAAAGAAATGGAAAAACATTCCATGCTCATGGATTGGAAGAATAAATATTGTTAAAATGTCAATACTACCCAAAGCAATCCACACATTCAATGCAATCCCAATCAAAATTGCACCAGCATTCTTCTCGAAGTTAGAACAAACAATCCTAAAATTTGTATGGAACCACAAAAGACCCCAAATAGCCAAAGTAATTTTGAAGAAGACGAAAGCAGGAGGCATCACAATCCCAGACTTTAGCCTCTACTACAAAGCTGTAATCATCAAGACAGCATGGTATTCGCACAAAAACAGACACATAGATCAATGGAATAGAATAGAAACTCCAGTACCAGACCCACAAACGTATGGCCAACTAATCTTTGACAAAGCAGGGAAGAATATCCAATGGAAAAAAGACAATCTCTTTAACAAATGATGCTGGGAGAACTGGACAGCAACATACGGAAGGATGAAACTAGACCACTTTCTCACACCATTCACAAAAATAAACTCAAAATGGATAAAGGACCCGAATTGAGACAGGAAACCACCAAAACCCTAGAGGAGAAAGCAGGAAAAAATCTCTCTGATTTCTTACTTGACACATCCCCAAAGGCAAGGGAATTAAAAGCAAACGTGAACTATTGGGACCTCATGAAGATAAAAAGCTTCTGCACAGCAAAGGAAACAATCAAAACTAAAAGGCAACCAATGGAATGGGAAAAGATATTTGCAGATGACATATTGGACAAAGGGCTAATATCCAAAATCTATAAAGAGCTCACCAAACTCCACACCTGAAAAACAAATAACCCAGTGAAGAAATGGGCAGAAAACATGAATAGACACTTCTCTAAAGAAGAGATCCAGATGGCCAACAGACACATGAAAAGATGCTCAACGTCACTCCTCATCAGGGAAATACACATCAAAACCACACTCAGATACCACCTCACGCCAGTCAGAGTGGCTAAAATGAACAAATCAGGAGACTATAGATGCTGGCAAGATTGTGGAGAAAGGGGAACCCCCTTGCACTTTTGGTGGGAATGCAAACTGGTGCAGCTGCTCTGGAAAACAGTGTGGAAGTTCCTCAAAAAATTAAAAATAGACCTACCCTATGACCCAGCAATAGCACTGCTAGGAATTTACCAAAGGGATACAGGAGTGCTGATGCATAGGGGCACGTGTACCCCAATGTCTGTAGCAGCACTCTCAACAATAGCCAAATTATGGAAAGAGCCTAAATGTCCATCAACGGACGAATGGATAAAAAAAATTGTGATTTATATACACAATGCAGTACTACATGGCAATGAGAAAGAATGAAATCTGGCCTTTTGTAGCAACATGGATGGAACTGGAGAGTGTTATGCTAAGTGAAATAAGTCAGACAGAGAAAGACAGATACCATATCTTTTCACTCTTATGTGGATCCTGAGAAACTTAACAGAAGACCATAGGGGAGGGGAAGGGAAAAAAAAAAAGTTAGAGAGGGAGGGAGCCAAAACATAAGAGACTCTTAAAAACTGAGAACAAACTGAGGGTTGATGGGGGGTGAGAGGGAGGGAAGGGTGGGTGATGGGTATTGAGGAGGGCACCTGTTGGGAAGAGCACTGGGTGTTGTATAGAAACCAATTTGAACAATAAATTTCATATTTAAAAAAAAAAAGCCATACCTGAACAAGGTCCAGCTCACAGTGAGGCAAAATAAATAAATAAATAAATAAATAAATAAATAATAAATAAAAAAAAAAATAAGCTGTGGTTTTGGGTTTAATTTTTACTATTTTATTTTTTTACTCTTTAAAATTTGTCTTTTTCTGTATTTTTTTTCTTTTTTGTTCTTTCTTTTCTTCCTCTTTTTCTTCTCTATTTTTCATTTTTTTTATGTAATTATTTTTTCCTCTTTATTATCTCTGTAAAAAGCCATGGTTTAAAAGAGTAACTAGCACTACAGATACGGCTCCAGCCAGCCAGCAAAAGTCACCAAGCACACACAATCTGCACAGGGGTCACCATACACAAGGCCACTCCATCAACTTTAGGAGTTGTTGTTTTGTCTAATACACAGGAAAAACAAAAACAAAAAAACACATAAAGTCAAGCAAAATAGGGAGACAGAAGAATATGCTCCAAAAGGAAAAAAAAAAAAAAACTCAGAAAAATAAGTAAAACAGAGATAAGCAATATGGCTGATAAAGACTTTAAAGTAATGATTATAAAGATATGCACTTTGCAAGAAAAAAGAATGGAAGTACTCAATGAGACCTTCGGTAAAGAGTTAGAAAATATTTAAAAGAACCAATCAGAGCTAAAGAATAGAATAACTGAAATCAAAAACACACTTCAGGGAATTGATAGTAGATTGGAGGATTTAAAAGAATGTATCAGTGATCTGAAAGACAGCAACAAAGAGGGAAAAGAATTTGAAACAATAAGGATAGATTAAGAGATCTCTTGGACAACATCAAGTGAACAAACATTCACATTTTAGGGGTCCTAGAAGAAGAAGAGAGAGAAAGGTGCAGAAAATTTGAAGAGTGGTCCCTGGGCAGCTTAGCCGACTAAACATCTGAATCTTGATTTCAGCCCAGGTCATGATCTCATGGTTCATTAATTTGAGCCCCACTTTGCTCTCTGCACTGACAGTGCGGAGCCCACTTGGGATTCTCTCTCTCTTGCTCTCTCTCGCTCTCACTCTCACTCTCTTCCTCTCTCTTTGCCCCTTCCCTGCTTGTGCATGTGCTCCCTCTCTCTCAATATAAACTTAAAAAAAAATTTTTTTTAATTTTTTTAACGTTTATTTATTTTTGAGACAGAGAGAGACAGAGCATGAATGGGGGAGGGTCAGAGAGAGAGGGAAACACAGAATCTGAAACAGGCTCCAGGCTCTGAGTTGTCAGCACAGAGCCTGACGTGGGGCTCGAACTCACAGACTGCGAGATCATGACCTGAGCCGAAGTCGGACACCCAACCGACTGATCCACCCAGACGCCCCTAAAAAATTTTTTTGAATAATAACTGAAATCTTGACATCCAATTTCAAGAATCACAGAGTCTCAAACAAGATGAACCAAAGGATGTCCACACCACACACAGCACATTATTAAAATGTCAAAGTTAAAGATAAAGAGAGAAACTTAAATACAGCAAGAGAGAGAAAAAAAGAAGTTACCTACAGGGTAAAATCTCAGACTATCAGCTGATTTTTTAGCACAAACATGGCAAGCCAGAAGGAAATGGCATAATATATTCAAAGTGCTGTAAGGAAAAAAAAAAAAAAAACCTACAAGCAAGAATACTCTACCCAGTGAGGTTATCCTCAAGATTTAAAGAGGATAGATGAAGAGTTTCCTAAAGAAAAGATAAAGGACCTCATCATCACTAAACCAGCCCTATAAGAAATATTAAAGGGACTTAAAGAGACTTCATTAAGTGGAAAAGAAATGGTCATACAGACATTAGAAAAATATGTATAAAAAATATGACAACATAAACATAAAACATGAAGAAGGGAATAAAAAGAGAAGGGTAAAAGAGGAGAAAAAGATTTTTTTTCTGTTTTATTTTTTTCAGAACATGTTTGAACTTAAATGACCATCAAATTAATATGGAGAGCTATTTACTTAGGATGTTATATATGAACCTCATGGTAAGCACAACCCAGAACCTATGACAGATATATGAAAAATAAAGTGAAAGAATGCCAAACAAAACATTACAGATACTCATGGATCACAAAGAGAACAAGAGAAGAAACAAAGAGTTGCAAAAACAACCAGAAAACAAAATTTTTATGTGGTAATAAGTACATATCTACAATATTTACCTTAAATATAAATGGCCTAAATGCCCCAATTAAAAGACACAAGATAGTGGAATGGATTAAAAACACAACATCAACAACCAACTATATGCTTCCTAAAAGATATTCACCTCAGACCTAAGGACACATACAGATGGAAAATGAAGAGATGGAAAAACATTCACCATGCAAATGGAAAGAAAAAAAAAAAAAACCAGGTGGCAATACTTACATCAGAAAAATAGTCTTTAAAACAAAGACTGTAATGACAGATATAAAACAGTACTCCATAATGATAAAAGGATAAACCAAACAAGAGGATGTAAAAATTGTAAATATCCATGCACACAACACTAACGCACCTAAATACATAAAGCAAATGTTAATGGATATAGAGAGAAATTGATGTTAATACAATACTAGTAGGGGACCTTAACACCCCTACTTAGATTAATGGATAGATCATCCAGATAATCAATGAGGAAACAAGGTCTTTGAATGACACATTAGACCAGATGGACATAACAGATATATGTTATATGTCTGTGTATGGACACAACAGAATACACATTCTTTTGGAGTGCATGAAAATCATTCTCCAGAATAGATCACATATTAGCCCATAAAACAACAAGCCTCAAAAAATTGAAGAAGATTGGAATCATACATATCATGCACTTTTTACAACCACAACAGTATGAAAATAGAAATAAATCACAAGGAAAAAACCTGGAAAAACACAAACATGTGAACAACATGATAGTAAACAACCAATGGGTCAATGAAACAATCAAAGAAGAAATTTAAAAATACATGGAGAAAAATAAAAATGGAAACACAATGGTCCAACATCTCTGGGACACAGCAAAAGCAGTTCTTAAGAGGAAGCGTATAGCAATACGGGTCTACCTCAAGAAACAAGGAAAACCTCAAACAATCTAACCTTACACCTAAAGGAAATAAAACAAGAACAACAAAGCCCAAGGTGAGTAGAAGAAAGGAAATAATAAATATCAGAGAAGAAATAAATGACATAGAGACTAAAAAAAAGAGAGAGAGAGAGAGAAAGAAATCAATGAAACCAAGAGCTGGTTCTTGAAAAGATAAACACAATTGACAAACCCTTAGCCAGACTCAACAAGGAAAAAAGAGAAAGGACAAACTTAAATAGAATCATAAATGAGAGAGGAGATGTAACAACTGACAGCACAGAAATACAAAAGGATCATAAAGGAATACTACAAAAAATATATATATGTCAACAAATTAAACAAGCTAGAATAAATAAATTCCTAGAAACACAATCTTCCAAAACTGAACCAAGGAGAAACAGAAAATCTGAACAGACCAATTACAAGTAATGAAATTGAACTGATAATCAAAAAAACTACTCAAAAAGTCCAGGACCAGATAGATTCACAGGGGAATTCCACCAGACATTTAAAGAACAGTTAATACCTATTCTCAAACTATTGCAAAAAATAGAAAAGGAAGGAAAGTTTCCAAATACATGCTATCAGGCCAGCATTACCCTGATACCAAAACCAGACAAAGACACCACCAAAAGAGGGGATTACAGGCCAGTATCCCTCATAAACACAGAGGCAAAAATCCTCAACAAAATATTAACAAACTGCATACAACAACACACTGTAAAGATCATTCACCATGATCAAGTGGCATTTATTCTGGAGATGCAATTCCTATTAGAATACCAACATCATTTTTCACAAAATAGAACAAATAATCCTAAAATATGTAGGGAACCACAAAAGACCCCGAATAGCCAAAGCAATCCTGAGAAAGAACAAAGCTGGAGGTGTCACAATTTCAAGACATACTACAAAGCTGTAGTAATCAAAATGTTATGGTGCTGACACTAAAATAGAACACAGATCCAATAGTACATATAAACCCACATTTATATGGTCAGTTAATCTACAACAAGGGAGGCAAGAATATACAAAGGGGAAAAGACAGCCTCTTCAATAAATGGTGCTGGGAAAATGGGACAGCTACATGCAGAAGAATGAACTGGACCACTCTCCTACACCATACGCCAAAATACACTCAAAATTGATTAAACACCCAAACATAAAAACTGAAACCATAAAAATCCTAGAAAAGAACACGGGCAGTGATTTTTCTGACATTAGTCATAGCAACATGGTTCTAGACGTGTCTCTTGAGGCAAGGGACACAAAAGTAAAAATAAACTATTGGGACTACATCAACACAAAAAGGTTTTGCACAGGCAAAAAACCATCAAGAAAACAGAAAGACAACCTATCGAATGGGAGAAGACATTTGCAAACAATATATTTGATAAGGGATTTATATCCAAAAATATAAAGAATTTATACAACTCAACGCCAAAGGTCAAATAATCCAGTTAAAAAATGGGCAGAAGATATGAATAGCTATTTATCCAAAGAAGACATATAGGTGTTCAGCAGACAATAAAAATGCTCAACACCACTCACCATGAGGGAAATACAAATGAACCACAATAAGATATCACTTTTTACCTGTTAGAATGGCTAAAATCAAAAAGACAAGAAACAAAAACTGTTTAAGAGGATATGGAGAAAAAGGAACCCTTGTGCGCTGTTGGTGGGAATATAAATTGGTTCAACCACTGGAGAAAACAGTATAGAGGTTCCTTGAATATTAAAAATAGAAATACCATATGATCCAATAGTTATGCTATTGGGTATTTACCAAAAAACAAAAACAAAAACACGAATTTGGCTTCCTTTTGGCCATCTTCCAGTAATTTGCCAAAATGACCAACACAAAAGGAAAAAGGAGAGGCACCCGCTGTATGTTCTTTAGCCCTTTTAGAAAACATAGAGTTGTGCCTTTGGCCACATACATGCAAATCTATAAGAAATGTGATATTGTAGATATAAAGGGAATGGGCACTATTCAAAACGAATGCCCCACAAATGTGACTGTGGCAAAACTGGAAGAGTCTACAATGTTACCCAGCATGCTGCTGGCATTGTTGTAAACAAGGTAAGGGCAAGATTCTTGCCAGGAGAATAAATGTAGGTATTGAGCATATTAAGCAAAGGTATATATAGATATAGATAGGTAGATATAACAGATAGCTAGATAATGAATATACTTAGCCACAAAAAAGAGTAAGATCTTAACCATTTTTGACAACATGAATGGACCTAGAGAATATTATACTAAGTGAAAGAAGTCAGATAGAAAAACACTGTATGATTTCACTGATATGTCCACTCTAAAAAACAAACAAAAGCAGAAATAGACTCATAAATACAGAGAACAAACTGATGGTTTCCAGAGGGGAGGAGGTGGAGGGATGCACAAAACGGATGAAGGGAAGTAGGAGGTACAGGCTACTAGTTATGAAATGAATCAGTCATGAGGATAAAAGGGGATAAAGGGTACAGCATAGAGAATATAGTCAGTGGTATGATAATAGCATTGTATGGTGACAGATGGTAGCTACAGTTGTGGTGAGCAGGACATGACACACAGAGTTGTCAAATCATTGTGTTGTACACCTGAAACTAATGTAGTGTTTCAACTATAGTTCAATTAAAAAATAAAATAAAAACAGGGGTGCCTGAGTGGCTCAGTCGGTTAAGCAACCAACTCTTGATTTTGGCTCAGATCATGATCTCACAGTTGTGAGATTGAGCCCTGGAAAATACCAGAACCAGTCACAGACAAGCTAGATTGCATTCCATTCTTACCACAAAAGCAGCAACTCAGAAACTGATAATGACAGTTTGGATATTGGAAACAGCACATACCACATCTGAAGATATTAAAACACATTTTTGAAATAAATAGGAAGAGTAGGGAATTTAGATGGAGACCCATGAGGCAGTCTTTATTTCAAAAATGCTGTCAGAACTTATAATACCATCTCATGAGGGCTCTGGATATAAACCAGAGTGCCTATACTCACAGGGTTTGGACTAAAACACCACAGGACCCCCAAATATTACCCAACTGTATTTTGGACTAAGAAGTCCCTGTGGTCCAACAACAGGCACCAACCAATTGAGGGCTCACCCAGGTGCTCTGTGAGCCCTACAAAATTCAGAACCACTGACAGAAAGTAAACTAATTACACCTAAGCTACAACGGCCTATTCTGGAATGGGTAAAGCAGACCCCTGACCATAAAGTCCTAACCTGGAAACAGTATATTTCCAAGTGGGACAAACAGATTGAGGGTCAGCTTTGTGTGAACTGAGAAAATCTCCACTATGCCGATAGTGGACTTGCCAGGATTCCTGAGGGCAGGCCTATCCACGCTCCAGCAGTTGGGCAATGGGGACTGCCCTGGTCCCTGGCACCCAGTGATGTCTGCTTTATACACGGATCAGCCTCCATGACACCATCTGGAGAATGCTAGCAGCCAGTGGCCTCGAGGACTAATGATGGTCTAACCCTGACAGATTCAGGCTTGAGAAAATCAGCACAATATGCTGAATTAATGGCCATAAAACTAACTGATGAACAATCTGTTAAAGAAAATCGGAATGACCTGGATCTTTCTCAGACCCATGGGAAATAGCTGTTGGAATAGCTCTTTGGTCGGGAACGTGGTGGGGAAATGACTGGAAAATAAGAAATATGAACATATGGAGTAAGGATATGGCAGAAAATAGCACTGGCTGACGTCTTCATGTTCATCACACGTGTCTCGGCATATCAGAAAGACAAGGCTCAAGTACCAAAACTTAATGAGCAGATAGACAAACTCACCAGGAAAACTAAGAGGCCCAAATTCCCAAAATTTAACAAAAACACAATGATTCACGACTAAGGAGGAAACCAATTCAAAACACAACCATATATAAACAAGCAGAACAATGGAACATAAAACCTGAGCACACAAATATGCCAAGTGATTGGGTCATTGCATGGGCACATATCACCAAACAAATCATGCTGGGACACAAAGCACTAGGACATGATTAGGAAAA
Source organism: Herpailurus yagouaroundi (assembly GCF_014898765.1). Classification (NCBI taxonomy): domain Eukaryota; kingdom Metazoa; phylum Chordata; class Mammalia; order Carnivora; family Felidae; genus Herpailurus; species Herpailurus yagouaroundi. Next base: position 1,756,388 of record NW_024412620.1, read on the forward strand.
TAAACATGTATATACCTACCAAATACCTCCACTTTCAAATTAAGAAATGTGGGAATTGCTGAAAGTTTAAAGTGTGAAGGTCACTAATGAATAGTCTGTGAGGTCAAAGAAGCAGCAGACCTTTCCTGATTATACAAATGATTGTATAGGATCCTTATCTGTACCAGAGAACAAATTATGCATGCACTTTGTAGACACATGGTCAGGAATAGGATTACTCTATCCTTGCAGGAAAAATGATCAGACGTCTACCATCAGAGCATTAGAAATCGGGATTGCTTGCTATGGTATCCCAATTAAATCAGGGGCCCCACTGCAAAGGAAAGCAAGTACAAGAATGGGCTAAGAACAAAGCATAGTAAGATACAAAGGACTTAACACCTACAAGCCCAACCATGTCTGGGTCAAATGAAAGGTGCAATGGCTTACTCAAGCAGAAGCTGACTAATAAGCCTGATATAAAAGCTTGGACGAAACCAATCTGGGAGGTGGCAAGATCTCTAAACCATAAATATGGAAGGAATGGAAAAACTCCTATCGCATTAATATTGCAAGCACCTCTACAGATGAGACCACTGACAGACTCCAGAATCTAAACTAGAAGGAAAACATTTAAAAAAACATAATGGTATATATATAGTACTAGGAAAATTATGGTACCTGCCATCAATACAACCTACTGGATGACTGAAGAAAAAACTACATTACATCACATTAAAGAAAATAATATGATGACTCTGAAAATGGCAGGCATAAGAACACCATCTTTATTGTATTGACACCAGATGCCTGATATTTAGCCTCACAGGATGGAGGGCGACTATGCTAGAGGGAATATAGGCAATAACGGACGTCATAATGGTAGATATCCTTGGGTGGCAAGAACAACGAGAAGGAATTAAAAATGCCAAGGAAACTATCTTTATTTTGCAGGCATGAATCCACGATGCATCTTGAACCCTACCAAGATTACTAACGGGTCAGTGCAGCATGCTGCCTGCTGCCCATACTCCATTGCCTATCGCTCCCTGTTGGATACCATAGTCATTACAGCTATGGATACTCCTCTGATGGCTCCAGCAATAGGAGCTGTGCCAGTGTTCTGAACTGTAATGCCACTTTCTGGTCCGGCACAACTCCACTGTCTGTGACATCCTCCGCATTCTCCAGAGATCACTAGTCTAGTCACCTTATTGCAACGGAGGACTCATCAACATCACCGGCATCAACCAACCCAGCCTCTGCACCCCATCCTTCGCTGTCCGCACTATCTACTCACCGGGAAAGCTTCAATCAGTAGAGACACCAAATACTTAGGGAAGCTGATGAAGCAGTGGCGACCTCCATTTTAATCTCCACAAGAACCATCAAGGATTCTGAACAACAACTCTATTAGACATTGACTTGGAGGATGAAGACTGGCCTGAACTACTAACTGGCTTTTGGTATTATAACCCAGCATACATAGTAAGGCAACCAGGTACTGAATTTTTTACTTTTATCTTATTGAATTGAGGCAGCATTGGACACATCACAGAGACTCTGAAAATAACCTGGATTTAGTTCCTGATTTGTGTGCTACCACTTTATTGTAGAAGAGCAGCTACAATACACAGAATGGGTAATTATATCCTTAAGTATAAATAGGCCAAAAATTAATCATTACACTCACAACTTATACTGTTTAACCCATATTCACCTGTTAGAAAACAATAGATATGAATGAACAATGTGAACAATAGATCTGTGGATATTATGTCCAGACTTTAAAAGCGGGGCACCTGGGTGGCTCAGTCAGTCAAGCATCTGACTTGGGCTCTGGTCAGATCTCACAGTTCACGGGTTTGAGCCCCGCGTCTGGCTCTGTGCTGACAGATGGGAGCCTGGAGTCTGCTTCAGAGTCTGTCTCTTTCTCTCTGCCCCTCCCCCACTCGCTCTCTCTTTCTCTCTCTCTCAAAAATAAACATTAAAAACAAAAGCAGAGACATATAAGAAACAGAAAACTTAGCATGTAACATATATCATCACACTATGGATTTCTTTCTCACACTATGGATTTCTACTCCAAGAATATAGGAATCTATGTTAATAAAACCTCTCCCAGTCGCACCCTACAATAATAGCCTATACCTTGAAATTGAACATGTAGGGGTTTCTAGCCAGGTACAGATACCCTAATTGTGTTCAGTTTTATTCATCTTCATTTATGCTCAATGTGCAATGGATGCCAACAACAGATTCACTAAAAGGAAGGAAACCCATTTCGTTCCTTGTTGGACTGGCAGGTTTAACTGAAGCAACAGTGGCAGTCACTTTTTCTCAATTCCAAATCCATCAAACCACATTAAATTTTCAATTTTTGGGGGCGCCTGGGTGGCTTGGTCGGTTAAGCGTCCGACTTCGGCTCAGGTCATGATCTCACAGTCTGTGAGTTGGAGCCCTGCATCGGGCTCTGTGCTGACCGCTCAGAGCCTGGAGCCTGTTTCAGATTCTGTCTCCCTCTCTCTCTGCCCCTCCCCTGTTCATTCTCTGTCTCTCTCTGTCTCAAAAATGAAAATAAAATAAAATAAAAAATAAAAATAATAAAATTTTCAATTTTTGAAATGAATCTCAAGTTAACACGCATGCAATGGCACCTTTGTCGTTATTGGGTACGTAGATGGAAACATTTGCAACGTACGACAAATAAATTTCACACAAAATAAAGCAATGGAAATTTGACATAAAGCAGCTGGAGAAAACACTAACCATAATACTAAAAAACAACATAAAACATGTTTTTCTAACTGTTAATTGTCAATGTTATAGTTGGGAATGGTTGATATATGTAGTCGTCTTCGGACAGTTATAATCTCAAGACAGTACTGGCTGCCTGAGATAACAGCCCAACCAGAAGGAAAGTAGATATCACACATCCTAATGGCTCTAATTCCTTGGGCAGCTGTCAAATTAGAATATTGGCATTTAAAGAAGGAAACATGACATTGGGTTCCCTACATTTGCTGTTTCTCAATATCAAAAGGGAGAGTGAAGGCCACAGGAGGACCCCTTATAATAGAAGGAAAATGTGTTCCTAAGGATACATTATTGGAATAGAACCAAAATACCTTTATTACTGCTGGACTTCTGGATATACCTATGGCATAAGTACCATACAGGTACCTATGACTATGGCTTTGATGCCTCCCCCACCACTTATATTTAACATGGGAAATTGGACCAAGATAGCGTGCTCTAAGCCGAAGCTCACCCGAACCTAATGGGGTCAAGGGGAAACTACAACATGACGTGATATGTAAACATACAACAGGTAATGAATGTGTCAAGAGAACAAAAAAAAATATTATTCATGGTCAATAAAAGATAAAGAGCTATGAAAGTAATCAGAAAAACGTTTCACATCGAATTTCCTCAAATTAATAAATGTAAATCATACATGAGAAAACCTAAGTAAAACCAACACATACATTCCCTAAAATAATGACAGCTGGGGTTAAAATAAAATTATTATCTAGGGTTAAAATTTTAAAAACTGCTAGGGTTATGGCAGTGGAACACGTGCTTGATAGTCCTGTGCAAGCCTGTACCCCTGCAGCGTTATAAAGATGATCTTCACTTGGAAACACATTTGTCAAGGACAATAAACTGAGTGGTGCAAGAAGCTTACCTTTTAGTTGTTGGAGATTAAATATGGTAACACGTTAAAGAGTGCTTTGTTATCCTTATATTAAAAATATTAGGAATACAGTTGTTTAAACTGCTCATGAAACTATGGTGTCAAAGAATAATACTCTCCACTTGTGACTGTGATTAATATTGTAAGTCATGTAGAATCACGGGATGGATTGATACTTTTGTTCATTTAGATTTGTACAGGAGATTAGACACTTAGTGTATGAGTGATTTGAGTCACGGGGTAGACTGTTGTGTATTGGTTTGGAAGGATTTCAAATCCACTGGTTTACAACAACGACAAAAATAAGGTTGTGCTTAGAAGTGAAGTTGCTTTGATAGAACAATGAAGTTGTACTCATGAGAACTTAGTAGCTCAGCCGCTGAGGGGCCCCCAGGGGCCTTACCATGGAAAAGATATGAAGAAGCAACGATAACAAGGGGACATTAAACTATATTTGCTGAGGGATCATGAGGACTATCTGAGAGGGTTTGGTTTGGGCAAGGCAATAATACTTCACTGATCTAAAAGGACTCTCGAGGGGTGCCTGGTTGGCTCAGTCGGTTAAACGTCCAACTCTTGATTTCAGCTCAGGTCATAATGTCATGGTTGTGAGATGGAGCCCCATGTCTGGCTCTGCTCTGCACTGGGCTGGGCTTAGAGCCTGCTTGAGATTCTCTCAGACATTCTCTCTCTCTCTCTCTCTCTCTCTCTCTCTCTCTTTCCCTCTCTGCCCCTCTCCCACATGTGCACACTCTCTCTCATGCTCTCTAAATAACTAACTAAATGGACTCTTGGAGACCTTGGGGCACTTAGCTCCTGCCTGCATAGCTCCTGCCTCCATAAACATGACTCTTTTACAGGCAGTGGTAAAAGCCATATAGTGTCCCTACAAAAATCATATTGCCCACCAACACCTAGTCCTCATTCCCTGGCAAGGTACCCTAGCAACATGGAACTTTTACTTTAGCACTGGCAGCTGGACGTCAGCTACAGTTCGCTAAGCTGTCTCTCCTGGGTACCAATTCCTGTAAAGATACACCTGAGCCATATTTGGATTTTACTCCTTTCATCTCTCCTTACCTGGAACAATAGTGTGATTAATCTAACACTGGTTTGGAGTATGTTATTTCTGTATTATCGAATGAAAAGACGTTCTCTTGTATGCTATTGGCTTGTGAAATTCGCAGAGCGAACCATTGTTAAATACATTGTTGGCAAAGACCAAATCAGTTTCTGAGTGTTATTTGCCTCCCCAAAACAGCCTTCATGGGGAATATGTGCATTTGTGTAGATTCAAGATGGGAATTAGACGCTAGGCGCCCCCAATTGCTGTTCCTATGACCCAGCCTTGCTGACACTGCCCTGTTCTAGGTCCCTGGCTACTCTGACCTGGGCTTCCAAGCATCAACAGTCTGCCCCCTGTCAGCCACCCTTGGCTACTCAGGTCCCCCCAGGCCCGTGGAGCTAGGGCTCACACCCAACTTCCTGCATTGCCTCAAGGGTGGAAGGAAAACACCCCCAAAATTGTTCTGAGGCAGCCATAGGAATAGGTGACAGTCCTCATGTGTACTTACTGTTTGCTGGGGTCCTAGATTTCTGCAGCAATCAAGGATCCCAGGGATCTCTTATCGGAAGCTACCTCAGCCAGTCTGCCCCATCCAACCCTGATCAGGCATTCCAGATTCCTCCAGCTCTGCCTTCAGGGGGAATATGGATTATGTGTAGGGCTTGGAATTAGGAATATGCCAGTTATACCCAAAAGCCTCCCCCTGTGACCCAGACTTACCCAACTTTGTCCATGTCTACCCGGGCCTGCACAGCTCACACATGTATAGTAGTACGCACCCTGTCAGCTTTAAACCAGTAAAAGACTGGCCCTGTTTGCACTGGTTGCCTAATGGAGTCTCTAGCAATCACGGCTTTGAGCTGTCACTTACTGGAGAGTACCTTAGCTATTTCACCTGCTCTGCCCTGGCAGGGCAGTCCAGATTTTTCCAGCTCTACTTTCACGGGGAATATGTACATTTGCATAGCCTAAGGTGTGGAATCAGGCAAACACCAGGTGCCTTCAATAGCCTCCACGTATGAGCCAGCCTCACAGGTCACCTGTCGTGTCCCAGGTTCCCAGCTGCCCTGAACCATGCAGCCTGCGCATGCGCAGTTCACACCCCTAAGCCAGTCCACCAAGCTTGTGAAATTTTTGCCGGACGCCAATCACCGGCACAGCCGCCAGCATGAAGGGAGCCCACCTTCTGAAAACTGCTCTGAGCTGAAAGCTGCAAATGGGCCATAACTAGTCACCATGTGAACTGAACCAGGACCCCCCATGTATCTAACGGAGGATATCCTGACTCCTGCCGGCCCAGCCCCTCCTGGCAAAGCAGTTGGAAAACCTCCAGCTCTGCCTTTGGAGAGAAAACTGTCAGTGCAGAGCCTGATGTGGGGCTCCAACTCACGAACCGGGAGATCGTGACCTGAGCCGAAACCAAGAGTCGGACACTTAACCCACTGAGCCACCCAGGGACCCCGGCCATCACTTTTTAACATTAATAGCTCCCTCCTGAGGCTCAGCCTTGCCTGACGACCCTTAACAGGTCCCCGGACACACTGAGCGGCAGACACTGTGCATGCGCAGACTGCACCTGTCAGCCCGTCCTGGGCTGCAGGGGGGCACTCAGGCCTGCGGAACTTCAACCTGAACCCAACCACCTGAATGGCCTCAGTGTGGAGGGGGCCCACCCTCCCCACCTCAAAAATCTTTGAGGCAGCAGCTTTAAACTGGCAGTAGTCACTTCCCATGTATGCTACCCTTTTGGACTTTAGCAGTAATCAAGCCTCCCAAAGGTCTCTTGCCGGAGGGTACCCCACTCAGCCAGACCAGCCCTTCCATCTTGCTCCAACTTTGCCTTCTGTGTGAATATACTCATTTGTATAAATTAGAGCTTGGAACAAGGTAGATACCTCATAACCCCAAGAGCCTGCTCCAGCGACCCAGCTTCTCCAGATGCTTGCTCAGTTCTGGGTCTTGGCTACCCTGGTCTGGGAGTCCCACACGTGTGTAATACACACCCTATAAGCCAACCCTAGGCAGACCCCGCCTACAAGCCCTTGGAACTCAAACCAGGCCTGAACTATGGCTAGCTTCCAATGTGGAGAGAGCTCACCGCCTGAAAATCTTTCTGAGGTTTCTGCCTAACCTGGTAACTGCCAGTCCCCATTTAGACTGGCTTACTAATGAATTCCTGGTCTTCTCCAGGAATCAAAGCCCCCCCCCCCCCGCCCCAGGTGTCTCTTATCTGAGGGTAGTCTGGCCATCCCACCTGGCCCCACGCTGGCAGGGCAATCCAGATTTTTCCAAACGGCCTCAGCAGGAACATAAATCCCAGGTTGAGCCTGGGAATTAGGCAGATGCTAGATACCCTTAATAGCCCCAACCTGTGATGTGGCCTCTCCACACACTCGCTCTGTCTTTCCGAGTACAAACTCTTGGCTACCCTGACCTGCACGGCCCACATATGCACAGTGCACACCTCGAAAGCCACCTGTGGGTGAACAGGGCCATCCGTCCCTACAGAGCTAGGGCCCATTCCCAATCACCTGCATACCTTCAAGTATACGAGTCCATTCCCCCAAAATTGATCGGAGGCAGCTGCTAAAACGGGCAACAGTCTGCCCCTGCAGACGGACTGCTGGCATTTCAGGCTTTAGTGCTCCCAGGTGTCTCTTATTGGAGGATACCCCCCCGCTAGCCAGCCCCTTGCATCTTACCCCAACATTGCTTTCAGCAGAAATATGCACATTTGTGTGGGTTAAGCCTTGAAATTAGGCAGATGCCACATATCCCCAACAGCCTGCTGTTTGACTCAGACTCTCTGGAAGCTTGCCCTTATTCAGATCCCTGGCTATGTTGACCCGCATGGCCCTAGCACGGGCAGTCCAAGCACCCTTCAGCTGACCCTCGGCAGATGGTGCCCTCCAGGCCTGTGGAGCCCGGGCTATTCCCCACCCACCTGCTAGACTGCAGGGTGGAGAGAGCCCACCCCCAGATAATCAACCTGAGGCAGCAGCTATAACCTGACCACAGACCATTTGGACTGGCTGCCTGGTGGGGTCCCGGGCTTCTCCAGCAATCAGGGCCTTCAGGTGTCTCTAACAGGAAGGTACTCCAGCATTGAGCCTGCCTCACTCTGGCAAGGCAGTCTGGATTCCTCCAGCTCTGCCTTCAGCATGAATTGACACCTTTGTGCAGGCTGAGGCTTGGAATTTGGCAGTCTCCAGGTACTTCCAAAAACTGCTCTGGTGACCCAGCCTCTCCAGACGCTTGCCCTGTTTCAGGTCCTTGGCAACCCTGCCATGGCCATCCCATGGGCATGCGCAATTCGAATCCCATCAGTCACACCTGGGCAGTGGGTCCCTGAGCCCTACAAAGCTAGCGCCCATCTTGAACTACCTGCATAGCCTCGAAATGGAGGGTGCCCACCCTCCGGACATGGGTCCGAGGGGGATGCCGAATGGGTGACAGCCAGTGCCCACATGCACTTACTGTTTGCTGGGGTCCAAGGCTTCAGCAACACTCAAACTCCCAGGTGTTTCTTATTGCAGGATACTCCGGCCAGCTTGCACAATCCAACCCTGAATCAGTCCAGATTCTTCCAGCTCTGCCTTCAGGGGGAACGTGCACACTTGTGTAGGTTAAGGCTTGAAATTAGGCAAACACCAGATACTCCCAACAGCCCTCTCCAGTCATCAGGCCTCTCCTGATACTGTCCTGCTCCAGGTGCCTGACTCTCCTGCGCCGTTCGCACATGCGCAGCCTGCCTTGTATCAGCTGGCCTTGGCCTGCAGGGGGCACTCTAGGCCTGTAGAGCTCCTTCCGGTGAAAATCTTTCCTTTTTTTTTTTTTTTTTTTAATGTTTATTGAGAGAGAGTGAGCATGGGGGTAGGGAGGAAGAAGGGCAGAAAGAGGGAGACAGAGAGTCTGAAGCAGGCTCTGTGCTGTCAGCGCAGAAGGGGCTCCAACTCACGAACCATGAGATCATGACCTGAGCCAAAGTAGGACCCTTAACCAACTGAACCACCCAGGCACCTCCCCCATGAAAACCTTTCTAAGGTGGCAGCTTTTAACTGGCCACAGCCAGTTCCCCTAGGTACTCACCCTTTCTTGGGATTCCAGGCTTCTGCAGCCATCAAAGCTCATATCGGGTAGCCCACACAATCCAGCCCCAGCAAGGCAGCCCAGATGACTCCACTTAGGCCTTCTATAGGAATATGTGCATTTGTGTGGGCTAGGTCTTGGAATGCTGCAAACGTCCTGTAACCCCCAGAGCCCTCTCCCAACACTTGCCCTGATCAGATCGTTGGTTCTTCTGACGTGCCCTGCCTGTGTGTGCACAGTTCGTATCTGAAAACCCAGCAGGCCCTCCAAGCCCACGGAACTCCGGCCAGGCCCAGAGTTTAAGGCTTGAAATTAAGCAGATGCTGGGTCCACCCAATGGTTCCAGGTCCCATTGGTTCCAGTACTGCTCATGTGTGGCCGACACATGTGCAGCCCACACATGAGCAATACTCATCCCAAATGTCGACCTTGGGCAGACCTAGACTTCCAGTCTGGTGAAACTCCAGCCAGGCACTTGCATAGCCAACATTGTGGAGGGAGCCCACCTTCTGAAAAATCACCCTGAGCTGAGCTGAAAGCCACAAGCGGGCAAGGGCCAGTCCTCCTATGAACTTACTGCCTTCTCCAGAAACCAGGACCCCCACGTGTCTCCGAATGGGGGAAAGCCTGTACTGCTGGCCCCATCTGCCAAGGCAGTTGAAAAGCCTATAGCTCTGCTTTTGGGGGAAAGGTTCACAATGGGGAAAATAAAGCCTTGGTACTTTAGGCTGACACCTTATACCCCCAAAGCCTCCTCCCTGTGACCCAGCATCCCCCAACATTGCCCTGGTGCAGGTATCTAGCTATCTTGACCTGTGCCAAGCCACACACACTCGGGTCTTTGCCCAGACAGCTTCCCCAGGGGCTGCAGGGGGCACTCCCGGCCTTCCGAACTCCAGCATGAACCCAACAAGCTGAATGGCCTCGGGGTAACGGGACCCCACACCTCGAAAAGCCCTCTGAGGTGGCAGCTTTGATACTGGTGACAGTCTGCCACTTTTGGACTGGCTGCCTGACCGGGTCAGGATTTCCCAGTAATTAAGGCTCACAGGTGTCTCTTATTGGAGGGTACCCCAGCCGGCCAGCCTGCCCCATCCATCTACCCCAACTCTACCTGCAGTGGGAATATGAACATTTGCATAGGTCAAGGCTTAGAATTAGGTGGAGGCAAGGCACCCCCGTGTCGCCGCCTCCTGTGACCTGCCTCACCCCGCGTTGCCCTGCTCCAGGTGTCTGACTACTCTGACCATTGCTGCTGGTGCATGCCTAGCCCTTGCCCTAGCAACAGTCCTCTGGCTACCAGGGCCCTCCAGGCCTCTGGAAACTGAGGGGGGGGGGGGGAAGCCAACCACGGTAATCTTCTCTAGGCTAGAGGGAATCTACTACCTGAAAAATCTTTCTAAGGTGGCACTTTAAACTGGCCACAGTCCCCATGGACTGGCTGCCTAACAAAGTCCTGGGCTTCTCCAACAATCAAGGCTCTCAGGTGTCTGCGATTGGCCTGATCTAGCAAAGTAGTCCAGATTCCTCCAGCTCTGCCTTCAGCAGGAATATGTGCCTTTATGCACGTTAAGGCTTGGAACGAGGCAGATGCCAGCCAGGTACTTCCAATAACCTGTTTTTGTGACCCAGCCCCTCCCACACTTGCCCTGTTCAGGCCCCTGGCTACCCTTATCTGCTCAACCTGCGCATGCACAGTTCCTATCCCTTTGGGCAGCTGGGGCCTACAGAGCCTGTGGAGCTAGGGCCCCTCTTTATCTGCAGAGCCTCAAGGATAGAGGGAGCCCACCCTCCCTAAAACTCGTCTGAGTTAACCCCTAAAAAGAGCAACCATCAGTCCCCATGTAGACTTACTGGGCTCCCAGGTGTCTTTTCTTGGAAAAGACCCTGACCGGCCTGCATGATCGTGCCCTGGAAAGGCCATCCAGACACCCCAGCTCTGCCTTGAGCAGGGACATGTGCAATTGTGTAGGTTAGGGCTTGACTCAGGCAGATGCCTTGTAATCCCAATAGCCTGCTCCAGTAACCAGTCCTCTCCAAACACTTACCCTGGTCAGGTGCTTCTCCACCTTGACCTGCGCTGCCTGCACATGTGCGGTACACATCCCTAAGTCAGGATTGAGCAGGCCTGGTCCTCAGGCCTATGGAACTCTGGCCAGGCCCCAGCTACCAGCAGAGTTACTAGCCTAGTAGTAGAGCCCCTGGCGATGTCGGGGGAGCCTTCCTATAATTGCTCTGAAGTGGCAGCTGCTAATGGCAACAGTCAGTCCTCATGTGGACCTGGTGCCTAATAGGGTTCTGGACTTCCCTAGAGACAATGACTCCCAGGTGTCTCCTAATAAAGAATACCCTGTCCTGCCTGCCACCTGTCCCCACCCTGTCAAGGGAGTCAAAAACCTCCAGCTCTGTCTTGGGGGTTGTTGCATCCACACGACTCCTGAAACAGAATGCTATGGGCACCAGTGACAGTCACAACAAAGTTTATTGCAATGAGAGGTAAGGCAAACCGATCGATGAAACCGACACTCTTGACCAGAGTGCAGTCTCCAACAGCCGGGATACAGAGTTTTTACAGCCGACCACATTGTCTTATTATCACCTGGGAACAGAACAAAGGAATAGCTCCCAGGTGGAAACAGTTGAAACAGGCCCTTGCCCGAATCCAATCAAGCGCTAATCCATCCCTTGATTGATAGGATAAGGCTGTTAATCTCTTAACCTATAGTGTTAAAACAAAGCTGTTATTTCTTTTTTTTTTTTTTAATTTTTTTTTCCAACGTTTATTTATTTTTGGGACAGAGAGAGACAGAGCATGAACGGGCGAGGGGCAGAGAGGGAGACACAGAATCGGAAACAGGCTCCAGGCTCTGAGCCATCAGCCCAGAGCCCGACACAGGGCTCGAACTCACGGACCGCGAGATCCTGACCTGACTGAAGTCGGACGCTCAACCAACTGCGCCACCCAGGCGCCCCACAAAGCTGTTATTTCTTAAAGCTACAGGTTAGCCCTACCCTTACAGGGTGAATATTCCACAATGGAAGGTACGCCTTGAATTGGGCTGATGTTTTCTCTACCCCCTAGAGCTCGCTCCCGGCATCCAGTTTTTCCCAACACTTGCCCTGGGCCAGGTCCCTGGCAACACTGACCTGCGCGTCCTGTGCGTGCACCATATGCATTCCATCAGCCGCCATCATGCAGGCAGCGCTCTCCAGGCCTGTGTAGCTAGCTAGCGCCCATCCCCAACAACCTTCAAGGCTCAAATGTGGAGGCAGCCCCACACGGAAGATTGCTCTGAAGTGGCCCCTGGAATGGGCTTCAGGTAGACTTACTTTCTGCTAGTGTTCTGGCCTTCTGCAGCAATTAAGGCTTCTAAGTATCTCTTTTTGGAGGATATTCCAGCCAGCTCACCATATCCACTGTATGCAGGACAGTCCAATTCCTCCAGGTCTGCTTTCAGGGGGAATAGGCGCCTACGTATAGGTTAGGGATTGGAACTTGGCAGATGCTTTGTAATCACAAGACTTCAATGTCATGATCAGGCCTCTCAGGACACTTGCCCTGTTCCAGGTCCCTGTACGCCTGCACATGCTTAGTTTACACCCTGTCAGCAGGCACCACATCAGGCAGCTAGTCCAAATGGGGACACATGGGATCTTTGATTGAAACAGGGTGATATCGAAAAAAACCACCAGATGCCGAATAGAAGCGAGGCAAGATTTTATTCACGGCCGGGCCAAACCTGACCTCCTGATGTTAAGGAGAAAAGCTCAGAGAATGGCCCCGAACAAAGGCAGCAGTGGGCTTATATGGATTTTAGCAAGTCAGAATACATCATTATTTGGTTAACCAATTACAATCTACAGCATTTCATGGTAGCCAATTATATTGTGACACAAAGACGTTAGTTTTGGCGGGAACCTATACATTTTGAAGGTCTTTGTCCTAAGAGGGTTTAAAATGACCAATCATAGTTAGACACCTGAGATGCTGTAGGGCAGTGAGTACGTGACTTTTTACATGTTGGTCTGGCCTAGGCCAGATCTTGGTAGAGGGGGTGGGGGAGCGTTTTGCATCCTAATGTATCTGCTTAGCAAGCAGGTGAGGTCACAGAAGTGAGATAGGGCGGTTAGTAATTACTGATAACCCTAATAGGGAACTACATAAGCCTTTTATCTCCACTATTCATGAAAGGTGAGTTTAAGGCGAACTTATGTACAATAAGCTTTCTGATATCTTATAAGTTGACCTATTACAGATTACTGTAGATGCCCAGGACTCCAGCAGAGTGAGTCCACAAGGGGACAGACTGTTGCCAGCTTAAAGCTACTGCCTCAGAACAATTTTCAAGTGGTGGCCTCCCTCCATCCTGGAGGCTATTTGGTGGTTTGCATCTGGCCTGAGTTCCATAGTCCACCATAAGCTAAAGGCCTGCTAACAGGTGTGGTCCACATATGCCCTGGTGGCACAGGTCAGGGTAGTGAGGGATGGGGAAAAGGGCCATGTCAGGCAAGGCTGGGTCACAAGAGCAAGTTATTGGGAATACCTACATTACCTAATTTCAAGCCTTAACCTACACGATGTGCATATTCCTGCTCAAGGCAAAGCTGGAGGAATATGGACTGCCTTGCTAAGTCAGGGATGGGCAGCTTGGCCAGAGTATCTTCCAATAACACACACTTGGGAGGCTTGATTTCAGCAGCAGCTGGGGACCCCAATAAGCAACAGGTCCATGAGAGGCCTTGGGAGTGGACTTTCTCTTACTCTTAAGGCAATGCCACTGATTGGGGATGGGTCATTTCTCTATAGGCCTGTGGGGCCTCTAGTGCCCAAGTGTGGTTTATGAGGTCTGCTGTGCTTGCATAGGCCTTGAAGGACAGGGTAGCCAGAGACCTGTTAAAGGGCAGGTATCGGGGGAGGCTGTGTAGTGGGAGGAGATAGTTAAAGATACAAGGCATTTGCCTAATTCAAAGCCCTAATCTCCACAAATGCACTTATTTACCCTGAATGCAGAGTTGGAAAAAAACTGAACTGACTTTCCAGGGTCTGGTTAGGCAGACTGGTGGGGTTCCAGAAAAATAAGGCATAGTTTTAGTGTTTCAATGAGCTAGATTTCTGTATTTCTTTTTTTTTTTAATTTTTTTAATGTTTATTTATTTTTGAGAGAGAGAGACAGTATAAGTGGGGAAGGGGCAGAGAGAAAGGGAGACATAGAACCATGAAGCAGGCTCCAGGCTCTGAGCTGTCAGCACAGAGCCCGACGCAGGGCTCTAACGGACCGCGAGATCATGACCTGAGCCGAAGTCAGACGCTCAACCGACTGAGCCACGCAGGCGCCCCTAGATTTCTGTATTTCTGAAAAAATAGCAGGTACATGTTTCTGGAGCTTAGGTAAATTTGAGGTCAATTAGGAGGAAAGGGAGAATTTCTTTCCAAAAGATTTTTAAGAATGCATTCCAATTTTGTGATTCATGTGTCATATTATGTATTGGCATATCATGCTGTAAAGAATACTTCATAGCAATGAAGCGATTTTAAATTTAACCGACAGCTATCTCATCACACAATTGAAGGTGAAGGCGGCCACAGGGAAATTTTCTTACTCTATGCATTTGAAACTGCTGTGATCACATTCCGAATGTTCCATTGATTTCTGAAGTTCCCGGAATAGCTCCCTTTTTTTGTCTGTTCGTTACAGTTTTCTGATTTTGCAGATTTATTAGAACTGGTTTCAAAGGTCAGGCAGGCATCTTCTATATTTGGCTAATCCATGTTAGCGTTTTAAATCTGGCTTTAACTATGTGGAGAAAGATAATGGCGATATTGAACTACTTTTGAGTGGGGCTTTGAAAGGAGAAGAAAGGACATGAATCGTCTGAAAGCTGCTCATGAACTAGAGGGCACAAGATACCAGCTCAGAGGGGGTGTGGAAGCTCCTGCTAGATCCATCACTGGACTTGAACCCAGCCCACTGTTTCACCCAGCCAGATTGTTATGAAACGGGGACTCTGAAGAAATATTGGAAAGTATTTAAACCACTAAGCTCAGAGATCCGTGAAGCTCCAACACCTCCAAGGAATCCTCCTCTCCTTGACCGTGAGAACAAATGGCTAAAGATAAAAGACGCTTCTGTTTCCCACCTCAGGAGCAGGAAGGGGAGCAGGAAAGCTTCAGGGTGGCTCACAGAGGTATGTCTGAAACTGGAGATGTGGTCCTCTCAAAGCAGTGATTCAGAATGAAGCAAAAAAACTGGTGGGAGCAAGTCCCAGTCAGATGTTCAGAGCAGTGAAGTGGTCTAGGGTGTCCACATAAGTACTAAGAACGGGGATTATTTAATAGGATTTTACAATCTTAGAGCTGGAAGGACCTCAGCAACAATCTAGTCCAACTTTTTGTTGCGGTGGAGCCCTCTCTCTTCAAACAAAAGCTTCCACAGGAGCCCTAACACAAACTCATAGGAAAGCAGGATTGCTGGGGGTGTGGCCTGGAGGGGCAAAACCCACAAAAGCTTACTTATAAAATTAGAATAACTTTAAGAATCATCGTGCAAGAAGTTTTATTTATTTATATCAGAGAGAAGCTAAAGCAACTTTGGTCACAAAGAATCAAGTTCCCCAAACTGACACATCCTTAATTTACAAAGTGAAAAGCCTTTGGATCCTTAAGGACATTTTTGCTTGGAGGCAAGAGAACAGGGAATATGACTTTTAGTCACACGGAAATGAGCCTTGGATGGAAATTTTCAGATTTATGGACTATACTATGCTGGTATGGGACAATGAGCCCCCAAGTCCCACCAGGGGGCGCCCCTGTTCGACATTTTGGGAACGTTTGTTTCTCTCCTGGAGTGTCTGTCGGCCTCGTGCTTTGTAGGTTTAAGGGAAATCCGATTAGATACCACGCTCAAGGAGACACTAGGCGTTCTTCTATTTTAATCTCCTTCCCTCTCACTTTTCGTCCCAATGATCGAAATCCACTTAATATTGGGGCTACTGAGGTTTCTTCACTTTTCAGAAAAAGAATTAAAAAGCCCCCAAATATCCCCTGGAGAGAAAAACAAGAAGCGTCTTCCAAGGGGCCTGGTGCAGCCCGAGGAAGGCTGGGAATTCCAGCTACAAGATCCTGGGAAAGAACGGCTCCTCTGGCCTCAGTTTTCTCATCAGTAAAAAGGCTCTTTGCGCCCTACCATCCGTAGCATCCCGTGACAGGGCAGTCTGGCAAATGTCAGCTTAAATTCTGGATCCTACTTCTATCTGTAAAAGGCGGGTGCCACACAGTATGATCACGGAGATTAAATAAAACAATGTTCGTAAGCGCTGGTGCAGTGTCACTAAATGGGTTTATTATTGCCTCTTACGTTTTTATTATTGCTTTCATTACCCGTCGGTGGGGGGGGGGGGGAGAAGCCCCTCCTTGGGAAAGCCTAGGAAATTAGACTTTTCATTCACTTTTGTTCTAATTCATATTCACGGGAGGTTTTAGAAGTTCAGGCTACAACGTGCTGAAGGACAGCAGACGGTTGAGGGGCGCGCCCGTATTTCTGAGGCGGAAATCGGGGGCTAACTGCTACTTCCACAAATCCTCCCCCGGGCCTTTCTCCCTCCGGGGGCAGCGACCCCAAGCCTCACTCGCTGCCAGAGAGCATAGGCAGCGCAAGCGATGGACGCCCCGCCCCGAACCTCCCGGAGCCGGCGCCAGTGGCGGAGGCCAGCGCCGCCCGGTGGGGAGAGGCCTCGGGCCCCGCCCCTTGCGTCATCGCGTAACTTCGCAGAGGCGTTTCCCGGGGCGTGCCTCTGTTGCTAGGCGACCACACCGCTCCCCCTCCCGCCCCTGGCGCTCCTCCCGCCCCTGGCGCTCCTCTCCCCACTCCCTGCCCGGCCAGTCGCAATCAAAGGCGCGCGGAGCTGCAGTGTCTGGACGAGAGTCCCCCGGGAAGTGTCGCCGTCCCGGAGGCAGCCGCCCCGGCGCAGGTGGACCCTGCGCGTCGGACCCTCCAACCGTCGCCCCTCCCCCGGGGACTCCCGAGCTAGCGGATGGGAGGCACGGCTCGCGGGCCCGGGCGGAAGGATGCGGGGCCGCCCGGAGCCGGACTCCCGCCCCAGCAGCGGAGGTAACGGCGGCGCAGGGTAACGGGCTGGGGGCCCCCGAGTGGGTGGCTGGCGCAGGCTGGCGAGGCCGGGGGTGGGGGGAAGTGGGGGGCGGGGGAGGCCTGATGGAGTGAACCCCCGGTAGCAGGGACGAGGGAAGGGTTCTTTCTGATCTCCTCCCGGGGACCGGCCCACCCTCCTAGTCTGCATCAACTGCCCTCCCCCCCCCCCCCCCCCGGCCCCCCGTGAGCGGAGGAGGAGAAGCTGGAGCGGAGCTAGGAGAAGAAGCCGTAGATCGGGGATATGTAAGGGACTCTAAGAAGCTGGGACTTTTTGTGGGGCTTTTTAACAAACCGGGGGAGGCAGAGAGCAAATACCTTTCCAAGAAGCCCTGTTGCTCAGAGCAAATAACCCAGGACTGAACTCTTGGGGTTTGCCGTGAGGGGTGCGGTCTGACTTGGGATATGCAGGTGAAGGGTTGCTCTGAGTAGGGCTTTCTGGGGATCCTATTTTGAGAGATCTCCACCTTGCATTGTATTTTACACCTAAAAGGAGACTACGGACACCCCGCTCATTTGCATGCAGACTTCCTTTGGGTAATTTCCTCTGCCTGTTTATAAGAATACTTGCAGGTCTTCAGGGTTGTCTTTTTCTCTGTAGTTGTGGACGCCTGTCCCATTTTATTTATTATATTCATGATGTTGGCAAAGAGTCAGTCACATCCAGAAATTTTGGCTGTCAGAGAAGCAGTGTCCATTAAAGATACATAAAATTCTATCAGAATGTGAGTTTGTGTTTATAAAGACTCTTTCGAAAATATCTGTAGTTGTGTTTTTAATTATCTTTGTATTTCTATAACACCAATTAAGAAAACTCTAGAACTAATTTTATAAAAGTTTTGAAAGGCAACTTTAAATATTGCAATTAAGAAAACAAATATTTCAGCATATTTTAAAAGATTTTTAAAGATTCTTCCCCTGCAACCTCGTGATCATCATTGTATTTGTAGTATATTATGTAAAAATGATACGATGAAAGGCTGATGTGTATGACTGGGAAATTCATGTTCGTGGTGGCAGATGAAATGCATTATCTAGGACCATCTTGTGGTTTAAATAAATCCTCTCCCTCTTTTGTGGCAGAGGCACAGCGTGAAGGAACAGAGAAATGGTCCTTAATCATTTAGCATTTAGCTTCCACCATCCAGTAGAAAATGGAGTGGATAAAGAAGTGAAATTCAGTACCTTGTATAATTTAGAGAATCTCTAGTATTTGCTGTAGTATTCACTGGACATTTCTACAAGTTGGGTAGATGTTAAGTAGGTAAGTGAATAAATCATAAAAAGAAGACATTCTAAGAAGGCTTTTTATTTCTTGCCTGTAAGACAGAGAAATGTGCAGACTGGAACTATTCTTCCCATTATAACGTGGAAAACAGGCTCAGAAAAGAAGGTAGTACAGCCAGTGGTAAAGCAGAGACTAGAATCCAAGGCTCTGACTTTTAAAATACAGTTACCTCTGCCTTTTTTTTTTTTTTTTTTTCTCTCTCTCTCTCTCTCTCTTTTCCTGCTCCGGTTACCTTTTAGGCTTCGGATTTAAACGAGCCTTTATTTTCATGTAGTAAGTTAAATGAGATCCTTCTCATAGTCCCTATTCTTATTTTTTAAAATTTTTTTTAAAGATTTTATTTTTAAGTAATCTCTACATCCAATGTGGGGCTCGAACTCACAACCCCAAGATCAAGAGTTGCATGTTCTCCTGATGAGCCAGCCAGGCACCCCGATAGTCCCTATTGTTATCAACATTTACACAGTAAGAGTTGTCTTAACTCTGTCAAAATACAAACCCAAAATGCTATCCTTTTTTAAAAAAGAAAAAGAAGAAAAGTTGGGTTTTCTCTCTTCTTTTGCCAAATACCCTAGCTGTTTGTATTCGATGCCAAAATGCAGTGTAGACTTTTTTTGTATTAGTTATTTGTGGCAGATGTGAAGAAGTAAAGACACAAAATGTTTTGGAAATACAAGTTTATATACTTCAGATACTGACAGATTTTATCTGTAATCCTTTCAACTAGATTGGGGGATGGTGTCTATGATACCTTCATGATGATAGATGAAACCAAATGCCCACCCTGTTCGAATGTACTCTGCAATCCTTCCGAACCACCTCTACCCAGAAGACTAAATGTAAGTAAACAAAATTGTTCTTTGCTGTCTAGATGTCTGGGAAAGAAGGAAGCGCTACTTAATGCCCAAGGTCCAATTACATCTCACTGGCAACTCAGACTCTTTTGTTTCCTTTTGGTGTCTCTTGACTTTGGAATAACAATTTCTGTGGTCCAAGTTTAGCTTTACAGATGATTTTGATTTGGAGCCCCATGTATTCCTTTCAATCACTGGGATAAATTATATGGCACTAGGAAAAAAATAATGCTACTTTTATCTAGGGAATGTTTTGTTGTTGTTGTTGTTGTTGTTGTTTTATGGGATGACATAGTGTATTATAAAGGTTCATTTTAACAAAAACGAGGAACAGATAATACCCCTGAATTCATAGATCTGCAAGTTTTTTTTTTCCCTGCAAGATAGAAATGCAGTCCTAGCTTATTAGTATGCTAAAGAGAATCACTTTATAGATCATAAATAAAACTTGAACAGTACAGTTTGGTTTCTGATGCATTTAATCATTCTGGAGCTTGCAGACATTTAGCTTTTGACACTGTTTTACTTAAGGTAATAAAAAAATTAATTCATATTCCATCAGCATACACAGGATAGTAGGGAGAACGGGGTTTGGAGGAACTCCATGACAGGGAGAAGCCATTCTGTGACTTTAAAATTTGCTGCATATGTCACCTGATGACCAAACTGAATAACTGAATAGACTTATTTGTAATATTTCTCCTTCAGATTTCTGCATTTAGGACCTAAAATTGTTTCTGTATTCTAGTATATTTTTTTAATGCCTATTTATTTATTTTGAGAGAGAGAGTGTACATGCACATGCGCTCTAGCTGGGGAGGGTCAGAGAGAGAGAGAGAGAGAGACACAGAGAGAGAGAGAGAGAAAGACACAGATAGAGACAGAGAGGATCCCAAGCAAGTTCCATTCTGTCAGTGCAGAGCCCGTGGCAGGGCTCAGTACCACGTACTGTGAGATCATGACCTGAGCCGAAATCAAGGTCCCAATTAACTGACTGAGCTACCCAGACGCCCCAGTTTCTATAGTCTAAAAAAAAATTACTTGAATTTTTCATAGCCCTTTCCAACTTTCTGTTAGCTTTTGCTATTAAAATCAATCTTTTCACTAGTTCCAAGGCTAATAATATTACAAAGTATTGGCTAAATATATTTGGAAGGCTGGTCTCCCTATTTTTAACCTGTTCCCTGGAGTACAATAAGTTTCCTTTCCATTTTCAACAAGCTCATTTCTTTAATATGTGAAAACCTCTCAGAGTTCCAGAACCATATACTCCTCTGGTTGACCATGGGCTTTTTGGTTACTGGCTGCCAATTAGCATATCTCTGTAGGAAACTTTTTGCAGTTGGGCTGGTACATTAACATATGATTTAAAGGTCATTTTAACTTCAGTTTAGAGTTAGCCAGTGCTAATCACCTCCCAGTAGGTCAGTTAAACTGTATGTTTCAAGATTAAAATGAATTTCTTACTGTATAGCATACAGAGTAACAGTTTTTGAGAAACATGGGGTTTTAGATTCTAACCTAACGGTGTCTTTGCAAACTTTGCTGAAAGCAGTGCTCTTTGACCTCTTGTTGACATTTGTAATAGTTCATTAAGACATGATTCCATCCCTAGACCCTATTGCTTTTTGTCACAAAGCCTTTAAGCTTTGTTTATCCAAGATGTTCTCGCGTTCTCACTCTAAACTATAAATCGTCCGCCTGGCATTTATTGGCTTAAGCTTTGTGTTGCAGATTTAGGGTCAAGAGCTAGGGAAAGAGTAGAGTTTCATATCTGGATGAGAAGGATATTCCTTTTTTCGGAATTTCTCAACAAGATCTTCGAGACTTGACTCACACAATTGAGAATGTCAGCTTCTATTTGAAATGTCAAGAGTCCTCCAAATTAGCAGTGTATGTGAAGCATTGTTAAATAAAACATGATTAATCGGTCTCTCTGGATGTAATCACATAATTAAGAAAATAATTGGTAGAATTGATCATATATATTGTTGAGTTACTGTGATTACAACTACGGACTAGAAACATATAGTATTTTATTTATAACTATTCTACTTTAACATGTGTGCAAACTCTAGACTCTGCTAGAACAATGGAAGGAAGATTTTATTTATAGCACAACAGTCTTGATACATAATTGATTCAGGCCGGTATCTGAGTTATTTACAGGAAAGGAAAGAGACCTGAAAAGATACCCCATCCTTGTGTGGAAAAATTCCTTCCTGGAATTCTTCAGATTCACTGGAGATTCAAACCTTGATAACCCATAGTGGACTGTACCTGAGGTACCTTGTTCTGTTCTGGGAGCCACACTCTAAGAGAACAGCCCGTGCTGAGAATGTGAATAAGGCAGTAAGCATGAGGCAGAGGATATAATGGGCATGATGGGCCCAGGGAAAAGTGGGGGGGGGGGGGCAGGACAGCCCCTTTTTAGTATCTGAAGGACTTTTACATGAAATCTGGACACTTCTGTGTCCTTCCAGAGGGCAAAATAAGATGTAGTTTTCAGGGAGAGAGATTTAGGCTCACTTTAAGGAAAAACCATGGCATCCTTAATCTTACTGTAATAGCTCTGTGGAAATGAAATTTCTGTAACATATCCATTCAAATTCATGTTCTGTGCCCGAGACCCCCTCTTTATCACAGACAGAAATGAAGACTCCGGAACCCACACAGCCTTACCTGTAGGCAGGGTAGGTGAAATACCCAGGGATGGACCCTGGACCCCAAATACCTTTCCTACCAGCTTGTTACTGATGACTATGGTTCCTAGAGAGTCATTCCTTTGGGTTCAGGCATTGATCTGCTGTTAAAGTTCAAATATCTTGGAGAGGTAAATTAAATTACCTTAAATTGTATGGCAAGTCAAAAGCACGTTTTGTATCAGGGAGAAAATGGGTGAGTTGTTTCCACACCTCCTAAAAGAAGGCCTAATGTGGGTGCCACCATGCTGCAGGAGAGATATTTAGTGCCAGATGTCTGTGGAGGGAGACTGGAGATGTGGAAGGAGGTACCAGAGAGAGAAGAGATAAACTGAAAGGGGAGAAAGGGAGGGCGTATAAGAGTTTAAACCTTAGTATGTTGAGAATTTTGTCTACTTATTACCAGTGTTTGTAAAATGTTTTATAGCTTGTAAGGGTCTTTCACATATATTATTCATTATAGTTTGATTTACACTTTGCATCCTGCGTGTAGGTATTATGACCCACATTTTATAAATAAAGAAACCGAGGCTAAGAAACTGAGCTAAAGTTTAACAACTTGCTTAGGGACCTACAGCTTTTTTTTTTTTTTTTTCTTTTTAAGGATTTTTTTTTTTTTTAATTTTTTTTTTTCAACGTTTATTTATTTTTGGGACAGAGAGAGACAGAGCATGAACGGGGGAGGGGCAGAGAGAGAGGGAGACACAGAATCAGAAGCAGGCTCCAGGCTCTGAGCCATCAGCCCAGAGCCCGACGCGGGGCTCGAACTCACGGACCGCGAGATCATGACCTGAGCTGAAGTCGGACGCTTAACCGACTGAGCCACCCAGGCGCCCCGGGACCTACAGCTTTTAAGCAGTGTAGCCAGGACTCTAACCCAAGCCTTTTGACATCGCTTTTCTTCAGCATGTGTCCCCAAAGCACTAGTGGTAAATCTTTAGATGCATTGAAGTTAGGTATTAAAAATTTTAAGGAAAACTACCTGAGATGCAGGCAAAGATTCATTTTTGTTATGCAGATCTACCTAAAACCAAACAATTGTAACTCCCTAGTCCAGCCAGTCTATCTCCTCACAGATTGGAGTTCCTTGAGAACACCTGTTTCTTTCCGCACTTGTAATAGTGAACAGTAAGGGTTCCTGTGAATGTCACATGGATGGATGGATAAATGGGACCCTCTTCTGTTTTTTTTATCCTTAAAATCACCAATAGTGGGGCACATGGGTGGCTCAGTCAGGTAAGCATCCGACTTCAGTTCAGGTCACGGATCTCGAGGTTCCTGAGTTTGAACCCCGCATCAGGCTCTGTGCTGACAGCTCAGAGCCTGGAACCTGCTTCGGATTCTGTCTCCCTCTCTCTCTGCCCCTCCTCCCTCTCTCTCTCCCTCTCCCTCTCTCTCACAAGTAAATAAACATTAAAAGAAAAACCACCTAAAATGAGGAATAGTTATTTGACTTAATTATTGCTAAGAAAAACATTGTAGTATATTTCCATCTTAGCAAGGTGTTTGGGTTCTGTCTGCAGGCCTGTTGTATTTTCTTGACCAGCGATAGTTCTCCATTTTGGTATTGGAGAGATTTTTCTGGGTCCATAGGTCGTGTCTTTAGTGAAACCCCACATGCCAAAGTGTGGCTACAGTTGTATTGCCAACTTCACTTTGTGTGTAATCATGTAATATCCTGTTTTTGTAACTGTGGGACTTCACAAATGTTTAGATTGATTAAATGACCTGAAAGGAGCAGGCAGGAACTAATGTCCTGCTTGCATAACTATAGCTGTATATGAAGTTTGGCAACACTCAAATGTTTTCATCTTTTGTTTTTTGCCGCTATTTATATCTTTTATAT
This sequence comes from Herpailurus yagouaroundi, assembly GCF_014898765.1. Taxonomy (NCBI): domain Eukaryota; kingdom Metazoa; phylum Chordata; class Mammalia; order Carnivora; family Felidae; genus Herpailurus; species Herpailurus yagouaroundi. Next base: position 1,780,053 of record NW_024412620.1, read on the forward strand.
TGTTGTTTAGGTAATGGGCCGTGTGCTGTTTTCTGGAGTTAGATTAAAATTCTTGTTTTTAAAGATTTGGCCACTTTGGATAATGATCTTTCCATCTCTTCTTTCCTTCTAGCACCCTCTTAATTTTTCTTTGTGTGGTGTGTGTGTGTGTGTGTGTGTGTGTGTGTGTGTGCGCGCGCGCGCGTGTAATTGTTTAAAGTATTTATCTTTCTTGCTTTTCCTTTCCTCCATCTAATTTCAAAGAAATTGTGTTTCCTCTTGAAGGAGTAAGTAGAGCTGTCTTCTGTGAGTTACTGTTCCTTGAAGGAGAATGTTAAGCAAATGCAAGTTAAAAAAAAAGTAGTATGCCATTATCACTTAGGCTCTTGCTGAGGAAGAGTGGGTGTAGGTGTAAGTGAGAGAGAGAGACTCTTGATCTCTTTGAGAGAGCTTTACAAGAACCTCCCCCACCTTACCCCCCAGGACCTTGGATTCTCACCGTTACTCATCAGATACTTAAAGAACTGGCCCAGATGATCTCAGGAGCCCTCTTTGGCTTAGAACTCTTGTGATTCAGTGCGCTGAGCTAGAAGGATTCAATCATTTTGGGGGGAACCTGGGAGTAAATAACAAGGCCTCGCTTGATTCCAAGCCACAGTCCTCGTTCAGCCCTAGTTGGAGAGGACTGCAGGCACTGGGAGAAGCTGGTACCAAGTTGTGTTCATGAGAAGCGTGCTGGACTGACAGAAGACCTGGGCTCAAATCCTGCCTCTGTCCTTCAGTGGTGTTTTATTTATAGAACGCCTTTTTGTTTTGGGTTTTTTTTTTTTTTTTAATAGAACACTATAACGTGCATATTTTGATTCTATATATGCCATTAAGATCTGGGAAGATACTTGAAACAATTAGTAAACAATATGAGACCGTGTGTATGTAATCAAGTGCCAGATTATGTGGTACGGGTTGGAAAAGCTACAGTCACGATTCGTTAGTATGGGCTTGGAGTAGTTCTAGATAGAAGAGAGAGGGCTTGAATTGGGCCTTGAAAGAGTGTAGGATTTGAGTGGATGGGGTGAGAAGATTCTCAGTCGAAAGACATACCTACCAGAAGGAACCTAGCATGTGTAGGGCTTGGTAAGAAGACCATCTCTCTCTAACAAACCAAGGCATGTGTAGGGGGTTGCGGTGGTCATAGTATTCCGGGGGGTCCGAGATCAATATAACCCAAGTCTCTAGAGACTCCTGCTTTTCTTACCTCACTTTTGGGTCTTTGTAACGTACGTGACTGGACAGTTTTGTTGTTGTTCAGTCAGGGGGAGGGTTCTTTCATCCTTCCACTGTTTTCAGTTACTTTTCTATTACATTCATTTTTCTTTTCCATAGACCACTGCCGAGCAGGTAGCAAGAGACCACACTCAGCGCTTTCTGAATGGAGGTGAGGTGAAGGTGGAACAGCTGTTTCAGGAATTTGGCAACCGAAGATCCGATACTCTCCAGTCGGATGGCATCAGCGACTCTGAGAAATGCTCTCCTACCGTTTCTCAGGGTAAGAGTTCAGATAGCTCGAATGCGGTAAAACCCAGCAGTTCAGCCAAAGCATCCAAAGTGGTGCCACTGACTCCAGAGCAAGCGCTGAAGCAGTATAAACACCACCTCACTGCTTATGAGAAGCTGGAGATCGTCAACTATCCAGAAATTTACTTCGTGGGTCCAAATGCCAAAAAGAGACATGGAGTGATCGGTGGTCCCAATAACGGGGGGTACGATGATGCAGATGGGGCCTATATTCATGTACCTCGTGACCATCTAGCTTATCGATATGAGGTGCTGAAAATTATCGGCAAGGGGAGTTTTGGGCAAGTCGCCCGGGTCTACGATCACAAACTCCGACAGTATGTGGCCCTAAAAATGGTGCGCAATGAAAAGCGCTTCCATCGGCAGGCAGCTGAGGAGATCCGGATTTTGGAGCATCTCAAAAAGCAGGACAAAACTGGGAGCATGAACGTCATCCACATGCTGGAAAGTTTCACATTCCGGAATCATGTCTGCATGGCCTTCGAATTGCTGAGCATAGACCTTTATGAGCTAATTAAAAAAAACAAGTTTCAGGGGTTTAGCGTCCAGTTAGTTCGCAAGTTTGCTCAATCCATCTTGCAATCCTTGGATGCTCTCCACAAAAATAAGATCATTCACTGTGACCTGAAGCCAGAAAACATTCTCCTGAAACACCACGGGCGCAGTGCAACCAAGGTCATTGACTTTGGGTCCAGCTGCTTCGAATACCAGAAGCTTTACACCTATATCCAGTCTCGGTTCTACAGAGCTCCGGAGATCATCTTAGGAAGCCGCTACAGCACGCCTATAGACATATGGAGTTTTGGCTGCATCCTCGCAGAACTTTTAACAGGACAGCCTCTCTTCCCGGGAGAGGATGAGGGGGACCAGCTGGCCTGTATGATGGAGCTGCTAGGGATGCCACCACCAAAACTTCTGGAGCAGTCCAAACGTGCCAAGTACTTTATTAACTCCAAGGGCCTACCTCGCTACTGTTCTGTGACTACTCAGGCAGACGGGAGAGTCGTGCTTGTGGGGGGTCGCTCACGTAGGGGTAAAAAGCGGGGTCCGCCAGGCAGCAAGGACTGGGTGACAGCACTGAAGGGGTGTGACGACTGCTTGTTTATAGAGTTTTTGAAAAGGTGTCTCCACTGGGACCCCTCTGCCCGTTTGACCCCGGCTCAAGCACTGAGACATCCTTGGATTAGTAAGTCTGTGCCCAGACCTCTGACCATTGAAAAAGTGTCGGGTAAACGGGTGGTAAATCCTGCAAATGCTTTCCAGGGACTGGGTTCCAAGCTGCCTCCAGTTGTCGGAATAGCCAATAAGCTTAAAGCTAACTTGATGTCAGAATCCAACGGTGGTATACCTCTGTGCAGTGTATTGCCCAAACTCATTAGCTAATGGACAGTGCTGTGCTCAGAGATGCATATGTATGTATTTTTAATTGTCTTGCAAACCTGAACATGGCGGAAAAAAAAAAAAAAAAAACACGAGCCCGTTGGTGGGTATGTTTTTGTTAGACTAGATTTCTTTTTTTTAACACGGCAAAACATTTTTATATGTCTGTAACAGAACTCTTCAAGGGCTAATGACCTAACCAGCCTGTGTTGGCCATCCTGGAATGTACATTAAATGACTTTTTATAGGTCAGTGTATCTTCGTTACTGTCGTCAGATGTACGTCACCTTGCGTATCCTGCTGGTTGAAATCCCTTTCTCTCCAGGTAGAAGGTATCGCAGGAAGAATATCCTGATCATTCCTCACCGTGTCTAGTCTCCCTCAGCATCTATTCCAGAGGGATGGTTTGGGACACGGCTGTGGTTCTGGATGAGAGCCAAAGCCCCTCCTGTCCCAGCAGGCCACTCTGTGGGCCCATTCCAGGTGAAAGGGCTCAGCAGAATATGGCGTAAGGGAAGGCTCCAGAAGCTGTTAGTCACTTGAAGAGGTGTCATTGCTTCTCAAATGAATCATATCTTTCAATCCTGTGATTTGTGGCGATTTTATTTTATGTTGTTATTATTTCTATGATTATTTTGCTTCTGATTTGTTTCCTAGTCAAAGCATTTTACTGATGTCTTACCACTTTACCAAGTGCTGGCTTGAAAACTGAGTCCTGTGTATCACTTTACCGCCCCACTCCACCCCTGGCTCCCAGCAACATAAAGCAGCTTCTTTGCCCCAGATTAATGTTAGAAGCGTAGAAGCAGGGGCGCCTGAGTGGCTCTATCAGTTAAGCATGACTTCAGCTCAGGTCATGATCTCACAGTTTGTGAGTTCAAGCCCTGCATTGGGCTCTACACTGATAGTGCGGAGTCTGCTTGGGATTCTCTCTCCCCCTCCCTCTGCCCCTCCCCCACACTTACTTTTCTGTCTGTCTCTCTCTCAAAATAAATAAATAAACTTAAAAAAAAAAAGGCAGGGGCGCCTGGGTGGCGCAGTCGGTTAAGCGTCCGACTTCAGCCAGGTCACGATCTCACGGTCCGTGAGTTCGAGCCCCGCGTCAGGCTCTGGGCTGATGGCTCGGAGCCTGGAGCCTGTTTCCGATTCTGTGTCTCCCTCTCTCTCTGCCCCTCCCCCGTTCATGCTCTGTCTCTCTCTGTCCCAAAAATAAACGTTGAAAAAAATTAAAAAAAAAAAAAGGCAGAAGCAGCATGCAGACTACAGTTCTCTAATTTCTGGGAACCCTGGAGACCAGCCTGCTTGCTGCATTTCCCTGGACTTTCTTCCTTACAAAATCACTGTCCGATAATCCTCACTATAGTTTGCTGCTTCCCCTCCTCTCTCCCCGCTCTCTGCCACCTCAGTGTGCCACAGTTTACCCTACTTTTTAGTTGCTTAAACTGAAGACCGCTCCCTAGATTCTAAGCGCACTTCGGTTACAAGAAAATCCAGAAAACTTGGGGGTAACCCGTTTCCTTTCCCTTCACTTCAACATCCTTTCTTTTTCTCTGCTAAGATTTAAACAGTGAGGACTGGCAGTAAAGCGAACTGCTAGCCAAATGTCTCTCGGAAGGCTGGAGAAGGCACAGTGCCTGAATACCTGAGTGCTACCGTTTTGTTGCCCTCTCCTGCCACTCTCCTCCAGGGGTGCGCCTGAACTCTGCCCCCAGGTGTGCTCTGTAAAGTAGACCGTTGCTTTCTTCACCACCATTCTCAGGGTGACCCAGTTCCATTTTTACTGTAGAACTTAGTCTCCTGCAAGCGCCGTGAGATCAGAAGGAGATCATAAGCTCGCTGGGCAACACAGTAACCAGAAGGAAAAACATGCCAAGGGCATATCATTTAAGGAACGTTTGCCTTATCCAAAAGCACTCTGATTGCCACAGCACAGGCTGTGCAAACAGAATGAAGCAATGTCCAGAGCGTGCCCTTCGCCGCCCCCCCCCCCCCCCGGCCCAGTTCAGACTGAGGCCTCCGCCTCCTAGAAAGGGGACGTGCCGGTGCTCCTGGTGCACTGTGTAAAACTTGAATGGCTTCCTTCCCTCCTGGTTTACAGAAGGCAATGGAACACGCGCCTCCGTTAGGCCCCTCCAGCTCCGGCTGCACCCGCCACCTGACGGAGCAGTTGTGTAAGGATCCCCTGTGTTATCTCGGCCCAGCACGGGTTGAGGCGGTTATGCCCGTTGTTATCAGCATGGAAGGCCTGCTCTTCTAAGCAAACAGTGTCTCGACTGCCACCCCAAACACACGGGCTGCCCCTGGATTTCGGTGTTGGTGTTTTAGTGCCAGGTCTCCTGGGTCAGCCCGCGCCATCCGTGACGGGAGAGACGAGCCTGTGGCTGAGGTGGACGTGTGGTCTGTTTCTGTGCACTGAGTGGACATTCGGGTTCCTGAAAGTAGGCCAAGTGACAGGCGGTAGGTAACCCGTGACACCGGAGACAGATTCTAGAAGGCTCTGGGAAGGTGGATGGATGCGCTCGTGCCTAAGTTTGGCAATCTAGTGAGTGACGCGGAGCAGAGTCATTCAGGCTGGCGTGCCAGTCCTCTGCAGCCGATTCACGTTTGGAGACCGTGGGCTGCTGTCAGATGTGCTGGTTGTGCCAGATGGATCTGGGGAGGTTTGAGTCGGTTTCAAGCTTCGGGGCAAGTTGTCATTTTTAGAGGCTGTTACCCTGGGCCCCCTTCTTTCAGCCCCTGTGAAATTTTTTTCTTGGATCCCTGCCCACAGCAGTGAGTGACTAAACTGGATCAGAGTTAGTGCAGAGATTCAGGCTGTCTGACTGACGGTTACTGGATGGCTCTTCAGCCATGTTCGTTCTTCTGGTCATTTCCATTAAACAGGCCAAGTCGGTTGACTTCTGCTGTGTTTTAAATTGGCAAAACTCAACTCCGTTTCCAAATTGCTATTGACGCCGTGGAAAGAGTAGGGTAGGAATTTCTGTTTTATTTCATTTCCTGAAGTCATTTTTTTTTTCTTTCAACATGGGAAATTGGCTAATCCAGCTAATAACCTGCTCATCGTATTAGACTCTGTCCTACCTTCTGGCCTCACGGTGAGTGATCTCTGCATTCATCATATGCCATCATGAGCTCTCCTTTGTTGGAACGGAAGCTTCAAATGGGCAGGCCCACGTATTCCTAATGCTCTAAATGAGCCAGTTGTAATGCTATCCGTCAACGCGCAGGTGACAGAGGTCCATCTCCCTCTGTGTGCCAGGAATGTGCTCACCTCTTGTCTTTTAAGTTAACCCACAGGATCTCCACTCTTCAATCTCTCCTCTTTGAGCAGGGGTAACCGGAGAAGGGTTATGCGAGGGCACCTCCTTCTGGCCTAGTATCTGACACCTTGGTAATACGTATGAAAAACACAGCCATAACCTTAACTACGGCATAAAGACTCGGCTTCTGACCCACAGGGACTCTGAAAGAGGAGAGGGTGGGGCCTGCCTCTTCCCCAGACGACTCTGGTTTATGACTATAGTAGCATGCTTTGGTCCTAGGTGTTTTAAGAGGGTTTGGGAAAAATGGGTTAGCTGGCTAATGTCATTATAATTTTTATGACCTTTAATCTGTTACGAGTGGGGTTTATTGCATGATGAAAAAGCAACAGAAAAGATGAAATAAAAAGTTCACCCGTGAAACAGTTTGGATCTGCAGCAGCTGGTCGTGTTGAAACATTTTCTGCTTTGCTTAATTCCTAAGGAGGCATAATTAAAGTCAAATGCTAAATTTTGGGTAGCAGCAGATAAATGCTTCTAAGCTTTCCTCACAATACTCCTACTGCTTTCGTGAACCATGGAAACCTTTTTCTCGTTTATTTTTAATTATGTCCCATGTATCTGTTACCTGATGTCACCAACATGGAAGTGGAAAAGTGGCAATGATTGTGCCGGACTGCCTGCGTACGCTTTTGCTCCTCTGAGAATCAAGGCTCGGTCCTTCTCTGAAGCAGGTAGGAGCCGCCAGAGCACGTGTCCCTTCGGGTCTTCAGTCGTGTCGGAGGTGACCGGTCTGTAGAGCACCATAGCTCACCACACAGAGAGCAGCCGCAGTCGTCCATGATATGAACAACCTGGAGTTTTCCAAACAAGGAGTGAGACAAGACGAGGGAATAGCACATCAGGGAAGAGTTGTCCTCTGCCAGGCATCAGCCTCCCCGTTTTAAAAAATATTTTTAACATCCTCAGTCCAGCATGTCCCGCTTTCGTCTTCAACCTGTACTTCCTACGGCCTAGGAATTTAAAAGAGCTTACTTCCAAACCTGGCCTGCAGCCATAATGTGATTAGGGGGTAATCTTTTCCAAGTGTCTGTCAAATTATGCCTGCTAATTTCAGTGAGGCAGGTTTTTAAGAGTCCCAGTGAACCCATCCATGTAGGGACTGAAAGCTCTGGCCCCTGAGATCTATAACCCCTGAGATAAGCCAGAGCTACAAATACATCGTCTAGACTTTGAAGGAGAGAATAGGATTCTTAATATAGCTCACCAACCACCAAGTCGTGCCTAGACTCTCTCACAAGTTTTCTATAACGGGAGAAGCCTGCCTGCCTGTTGACTAGAAAGAGTCTCACCTCCTCTGCCACCGCACAGATAAACTAAAAAGAAAGGACTGCCCCCAAATCGGGCCAGATGGTGACCCCTGACTATTTCAGCTCAGGATGTCAGCCTCTAAAGCATCAGGTTTGAATCATCTTGGTATCACGGGATTCTATCATTGTTCATTCATTTGAATCTGCTGACACGCTTCCTCTGGAAAGTATAGTTTGGCAAGGATGACTCAGTGGGTTTTTCTGTTTTGTTTTATTTTGTTTGGGGGTGGGGGGTGTTTATCAAAACATAAAGACGGAATGCTTTGAGAATTTTTCAGCACCTCATGATTGTTTCAAAACCAAGTCTGAGAACGTCCGCAGCTGGCCCTGCCTGCTGTACTCACCACCAGTGTGGCGACTGTGAACCAGTCGCTATGGGTTATCAGTGCTGACAATGAGAGAGAAAGAGAATGCTAGAAAAAGGAAATAAATGGACGAGGGGTAGGATGAGAGACGGCCTTAAAGAGATTCTGCTTATTCTGATAGTTCCTCAGAATCCAGGACGTACCCTTTGTGGAAAAGGGAAATGAGCAGTCCTGTAGGGATGGCCATTTTCCCCGGGGGCCCTAACCGTCAGCTCTCCCATCAGGATTTCTTACGTGTAGCCTCCAGGGGCCCAAGCGTAACTTCAGGATGAATCCTAACAAGCAGCTTCAAGGAATACAGTTTATTTGGGAAATTGCAGTGTGTTTCTTAGGCCAAGGACTTGTACCACACAACAACTTAAAACCTAAGAGAACTGAGCACATGGAAGGAAAGGCAAACGAGTTCTTAGGGGCCCTTGGGCAACTCAGCTCCTGCCTGCTTCTGAGCTGGCCCTGCGCCACTCTTGCCCTGGCAACAGGAACTAAGTGGACGCTGAACTCACAGACCGCCCTCTGCCGCCCTTGAATCATCCCCTGGATTCTTGAACAGGCTTTTTGCCTTATGAGAGCCTGGCCTAAAGCTAGAAAAGGACCCTCCTGTGCTCGCGTGAAAGCAGCTGTGCCTTAAGAGAAACTAGAGGCCAGGCAGGAATAAAAAAGAATAGCAGCCTTCCCCATGCTGTTCAGATTTCCTCATAATCTAGTAGACACCAAGCCAGGACAGTCCCGTGGCTTTTTGGACCATTGTAAGGCCGAAACTATCAGAACTTAGAGCTTAGAGGAGGCAATGAAATGGCAATGAGAACAATAGGTGTGCCGTCCATCGCTTCTCATTACCCAGGAGGTAATTTCAGTCCAGAGGCAGAGACCTGAAGTGACCGCAGCTAGACCGTGACAATGCTCAGGTCTGGTCTTGCTTTTTCTATAGCATGAGCCTGGGTACAATTTGACCTTGTTTTACAAACGCTGCCCAGCCCTGCCTGTGCATCTGGCTGCTGACAGGCTCCCGATGCAGGAGCAGACCCAGGATACCCAATCCGATCCACTGCAGAGAATCCTTAATCATTCCCAGGGTGGAGCCCTAGCCCACACATCTCTGCCTTTCTAATGCACGTCCATACAGGCCTTTATTAGTACATTTATTCTTTCAACAGTGACTTATTGAGCTATGGCGGGCAGGGCCGGGGCGGATTGGGGGCACTCCAGTGGCATTTGTCAGAGACGGGAGCATCCACAGCTCTGCAGACCACACGTTCATATGTTTTGTTGTTTAACAAAAGCCTGGCAATGGGTTTAGAGAAAACTCCTAAGTTACCTCCACTCTGCTCTGGTTTTAAATTTGTGTAAATCTGTAAGTGAATGGGGCAGGAAGGGGAGATAGATTCAGAAGAGAATGTTCTTATGTAAGGCTTGTGTTCTGAGCTGAAGGAGGAGAAAGATGTGCTATCCCAAAAGCTACTTGGCTCTCACTCCCCTCCATTTCCAACCTTGAAGATGAGATTGGGGTCACCCTTGGGGTTTCTCCGGCATGATTTCAGGTCAGGGGTTCGACTCCTGGTACTCTCTCCTCAAACATCAACTCTATCCCAAATTCACTAGGCAGAGAAAGCACAGAGGAGGAGGAAGGACCAGACACCAGACTTCCCCACCACCCTTCCCTCCCTGCCTATCTCCTTCAACAACTTGCTGGCTAGCGTTGCTGTTTTCTCCGGTTGCTAAATCGACATTGTTTATTTCTGTCCCATCATCAAACCCAGTGCCTGAGACCCAGGCGAGTGCTTGGGATAGATTCCGAAACATCCTCCCTGAGATCCTGCTCTGTGGTTTTTGAGCAGAGCAGCTGCCCCACGTTGTCCTGGTTCCAGTCCCTGCCAGGAAAGCTTCATTCAAGAGCCCCTTTCTAGGGGCCCTGGGGTGACTCAGTCAGTTGTGTCCGACTTCAGCTCAGGTCATGATCTCATGAATGGCAGGTTCGAGCTCTGCATTGGGCTCTATCTACGCAGACAGCTCAGAGCCTGGAAGCTGCTTTGGATTCTGTGTCTCCCTCTCTCTCTGCCCCTCCCTGCTCATTCATTTTCTCTCTCTCTCTCTCTCTTTCAAAAATGAATAAACATTAAGAAAAACAAAAGAGCCCCTTTCTTTTCCTTGGAACCCCAAATCACCTTCTGCTTCAAGGTGCTAGAGAGACAGTCCAGGCACAGCAGCAGGAGTGAGGCGGAGAAGGCTTCTGACTCCTGTAGGGGCCAAGCGGAGGGAAGGACCACAGGTGCTTCCCCTCAATCCTGCTGAAATAACAGGGGTCAGGCGCTTCCGTGGCCGGCCTTCCTGCAGGGACAACTGTCTCCCAACTGCAGGGTCACACACGTCACCCCTCCTACCCATTCCAAACCAAACCTGGCCCCAGGCAGCTGCATTTCAAAGAGCGAGTAATCCCCCCCATCCTTCTTTCTTCATTCCCGGCCCTAAATTCTACTACCTCCCGGGGAGAAAGGTGCAGCATTAGCTGGGAAAGCCTGGGTGCCGCTGGGGCTGGAGAAGGGGGCAAGGCTGGGATTTCTCAGGCCGTGGAGTCAAGGTTGGTGAAGTTAGAAACCAGGGAGAGAGCGCTGGCAGTGTCCCCATCCCAGCCCTGGGAGTGTCCCCCCTCCCCACACAGCTACGTGCTCTCCAGGGGCTCCCCCAGGGGCGCCAAGCCTCCCCCCCCCCACCGGCAGCCTCCCTTCTCCATTCTCTCGTGTCTTCTGTGCGCCAGGCACTGTGCTGAGCAATTCAAACATGAATTAGACACAAGTCCTTGCTCTCAAAATTTGGGGAAAGGTAAAGCTCGGGGAAAGAATTGACGTTCAAGGAGATACGTGCGATGATGCCCTAGGTGCCCTAGGAGTGAACAAAATAAAGCGTGGGGGCAGAGGTCAGCACAGGATGTTCGTGGTGGCTGCCCCATCCCTCACCAGCCAGGATCGTGTCCCCCACGGACCACCCACTATCTACAATGCCTCCTCCTGAGTCATGAATGAATGATGCCCAGGCTCTTCCTAATGGGAAAAGCGACAGACTGAGGCCCAAACTGGAGACACCAAACGCCCTTCCTCGTCCCTTTGGTTGGTAGCAGAGTCTTGGTTTGGAGCCAGACTCTCCCCTGCTGCTATTAAAAAAAAACAAAAAAAACAAAACAAACCTGCCCCGTTCACCCCCCCCCCCCCCCCCCCCCCCACCCCATGCGGTGTTTACAGTGCATTCGCAGCAACTCTCTTCCCCAGCCCCCACCCAGCTCCCCAAAGGTGCCAAAATGGGGGGAGGGGGGTATTTTTACCTACAGGGTTGGGAAAGGGGCAAAGGCTGAGGCTAGGGCAATTCCGTGGCGCCAGCTGAGGCTTAAATACAATGAGAAAGCCCCACCCTGCCTGCTCTGCCCAAAGAGGACCCGGGAGGAAATAAATAGTGCTGTGTGCCCTGCCTGGAGGGCTGGCCCGCATCTGTCTGCCTGGACCAAAGCCAGTCACATGAGCCGAGACTGGTTAAAAAGAGGGCTGCGGTAATCTCCCAGCTCAAGTGTCTCAATCTGGCAGGAGGAGCTATGTGGGCGAGGGTGTCAGCTCTTCTTTATGGGGCCTGGGGTAGACCGGAGGAGAGTGGGAAGGGGCAATTCAGGCCGGGGGGGGGGGGGGGGGCAGCCAGTCCGTGGGACTTTACCCCAGGCAAAACTATCAGCCCCCGGTCCTGGCACTGGGAGAGGGTGATAACCCGCAGGAGGGCAGTGTAGGCAGAGGAGTTGAAGGGAGAGAGGTTGGCAAAAGTTCCACAAGTCTTAATTTGGCCAAAGCCTTTTGTAGTGGGCACACGCGTGTGCACGCACACACACATACACCCCTGATATCTTTTCTTTCCCGTTGCTTTGTCCCCCTGTGTGCACTCCTGTCCCCATCTCCAGCCCTCTCCGCTCAGAACATCAGCATTTGATGACCTTCAACTGCACACCTGTGCCCTCTCCCTTCCGCCACCCACCCTCTCCTGTCGCTCAGGGCAGTGGCTGTTTCTCCTCTCTAGGCCTCAGTTTCCCTTTAGGCAGCTGGTTGCGGATCTGGCTCTGAGGGCCCCCTAGGCAATCTAGGACAGCACCCGGAGAGGCTCCCAGGAAAGAGTTTTTACTGAGGTCTCGGAACTAGGTGAAGCGATTCAGCAAGCTGAAGCCCTCTTTGTTCAGCTCTGAGCCCCTAAGAGGTTGGCGGACCTTGAGCCAGGAGGCCCATTTTGCTCCAATCCTCCTGGTAAGACAAACGCCCTGTGTATTATGGCTGAAAGCGTGTGGCCCCAAGTGTACCTGTTCATTGCGGAGGGTGTGCGGATAGTGGTCTCGGGATCATGAGGAGTCAGAAAACTTGCTCCCTGCAGGACAACACAGTGTTGTCGAATGGGGAGGTCCAGACCCCAGGAGCCCTAGGCCCTGAGAAGCCTGAACTCAAGGAGCCTGAACCTGGGGAATGGCGGTGGGGGGTGGAGGGAAGGCAGGGGCACATTCAACAGTGCTGAAGATTGTTAACCTGATGGCTGACTGTTCAGGGGAGAAATTGGGACCCCCCCCCCAAACAAAAAAACAAAAAAGCCATTCCGTGTTTGTAGATCTAACTAGTTCAGAAAAACACTGAACATATCGGGAAGGAGCAGGATTATTTGTGATTTCAGGGGCTATTAGGGAACCCCAAACTCCCTGAAGGTTACTGCTAAGGTTGGGGACAAATGTTCATTTTCTCTGGCTGGAAAATTTAAGAAATCAGAGGGGAGTAGGGCATATGCAGAAGCATGTAAGTTCCTGGAAAGTTATCAATAATTTAGGGCCCTGCTTGGGCCAGTGTTAAGCAGTCATCTGGAGAACCCTACAGGCCTGGAGCTAGACCAGAGGGTTAAGAGGCCACCATGTCTAATCCCCACTCAAAGAGGAACACTGGGGAGAGTCTGATGAAGAGGCCTTTTACAAAACCGGGGAAGGGTGACAGGAAACTATCAGGGGACAGTGAGGTTCCCAGGAGATAGCCACATTGGCCCAGGGAAAGGGCTGGTTGGTGCAATCTCAGAGAGCATGACTGTCAAAGAGGAGGAGGAGGCGGCCACGCCACAGAGGGCCTTTGAGGAAGACAAACACTGCCAACCTCTGGCCAGCAGGGAGGAAGCAAGTGGCTGAAAGGGCTGCCATCTCCTCTTACTCCCACACCTCCCACTGGCCAAACCTGACCGCAAGCCAGAGGAGAAGAGTCTGGCTGGTGTAATCCTAAAAGGCCAAACTTCTGGGGTGGCACAGAGCGCCATGGAGAATGATGGGTAGCAGATCCAGAGGGGCAGGGGCAGAGTATTACAACACAGTCTCTATGATCCCAAGCAGGCAATTTCATCAGCACCGATGAACAATTTGGGGGCACAAAACATGCACCAGGATTGTGCTGTCCAATGAGGACAAAACTTCAAGAATCTAGCAGCCCAGCTGGGGAACCAGGAGCAGGAATGTTTAGGGAAGGCTTCTTGGAGGAAGTGGGAATGTGAGATGGGGCTCGGGGACAGGTGAACGAAAAACTGGGAGTACTTTCACTGTTGTCGCTTACTCAGCAACTGGATCCACCCAAGGACAAGTTTCAGATTTTCCACCCCTAAGATTTTACACAACAGCCATGGACAAAGACACCCACCGGACTCCACACGTGACTTCTCACCTCACCTGGGAAGGATCAATTTCTGAACTGCCTGCCCGAACTTTCTCAACTGTCTTCCCCACTAGAAAAAAAGGCTTCAGAGAGGCAATACTGGACGAAAAGTCCATCAATGAGTAAAATCTGCTAGGCAGAGAAGGGAATTCCTGGCAGAGGACTTGAAATGTGTGGGAACAGCAAGAGGTGAAAAAGGATGGTGAAACACTCACGTCGTCTAGAACACAGGATAGCAGGAACTGAATCTGGTGAGAAAGATTTGGGTTGACTTAAAGGGAACATTGTAGGTCCAGTTCTGGAGTTTATCAGTCAAGCAGACAAATAAAAAGCCGAAGGGAGTTTTCACATAGGGGAGTAACATGATGCGTTTTCTTTTTGGCCAGAAAGTAATTTTCTGGGAGGAAACCGTATTTGTTCAGATGCAAGGAAAGGAACCTAAGATAGGGATCTGTACCTCTGCTCCACCCCTGCCTCCCCTCCACATCTCACCCCCTCACCCCAACTCCTGCCATCTCTCTCCAGAAAACAAGCGTTGTTCCCCCAAACTGGTGCAGTGGCTGTTCTGACTTGGCAACAAAACAAACAAACAAACAAACAAACACCCCAAAGCCCAATAAACGAGCTTGTCTCTTCTTCTAGGATGAGTGGACAAGAACACTCAGGAGAATATTTCCCCTTCCTCCAGTTTTTACCCCATCCCCAAATCTGCTGACCCAGAGACTGGGATGGAACCTTAACTGGAGCAGACAGCCTATGGGATTCAGGACCTGCCAATCTTAGAATAACCAGCCAACTCCAGGGCTTTTCAGTCTCCCTGGGGTTCTTTCCAAACTTTGTGGCTATTCCTCTAGGTCTGAGCTGAAAAACACCAAAAATAGGCCAGCTCTTTTCAATTTAATTAGCCATTCCTCTGAGGACACCAGATGGAATGAAGCAAAGACAGATGCATTGGGGGCAAGGAGGGGTGGGAGTAGATTCTAAATGGGGTTTCTCATGAGCCCAAATTCACCCCCACAAAGGGTGCTTCTTAGAACAAGGAGCTCAAGAGGCAGACGACGGGGCTCCAGGCTTTGGGCTCACAGGCCAAGGGTCTAAGTGTCGCTCTCAGGCGTGGTGTGTGAGGTGGCCAGAAGGATGGGGACGGGTGCCTGGGTCTCCTGGGCAGGAGGGAGGAACCACCGCTCCTTTTGCAGAGACTAAAGTACCATCACCCAGAGGCGGGGCAGGGGATGGGAGGGTTACCTACCCTTACCTGGCTCCTGTCTCACAGGCTGTGGGTAGCCAGCAGCCAACCCTGACAGCCTTGTAACAGCCGCCGAGAGATGCTGGAGTCTATTTCTGGAGTTCTTGAAGAGTGGAGGGAAACGGCCAGCTGCCTGGGACAAGACGATCCCTGCATGCCTCCCTCATCTAAAATTGGGTGATGTTTGCTAAGTAAATGCAGGCCACACTTGGGCAGTGGAGAGCTAAAATGACCCTTAGGACCTCAGGGGTCTCTCACCTTAGTAAGTACCTTCTCAGCCAGGCAGAGAGACCACCGATGTGGAGCAACTGCCCCCTCTGGTGGCGAACATGGGTATAAAGTTACACGGGGTCAACTTCATCTCCCACTTGAGTCCATAGCAATTTCTCCTCCAAAGCTCAAAAAAAAAAAAAAAAAAAAAGCCTGTGAGTCCAGGCTTGGGTCCCTCTAGCTTCCCTCTCTTTCTCTTGACTGCAGTTACAGTCCCTAGCCAGGAGCGTCTTTCCATTTTCTGAATTGATACTTTACAGTGGAAAAAGCACTGAGAACACTGAGTGAGTCACTTTTCCTTTTGGCTCCATGGAGGAAAAGAAACCACCTGTCTGCATATTCAAGCCTAGCTCTTTCCGTCTGTAATGTGGAGACGACAGAGGCACTGCCTGCCTCCCGGGAAGGCCACTGCCTGCCACGGTGCCGTGTGACAAGGAGTGGGAGAAGGGGGGCACTTCCTGGTCCTGGGACCCAGGTAGTCCCATCGCCGGCGTGGTCTTCCTTGTCAGGAGCTACTGTCACTGTCACTCATGCCTGGACCCGAGACACCTCCCCATGGCTCAGACCCTCGAGGCTGCTGGGCTCCTTGGTCCTGGTAGGGACGTCACCTTTTCAAGTCATCCAGGGCTGCCTGCCAGGGAAGGTCAGAGTGACCTGATGATTGTGGCACTCGGGATGGAAAGACTTGGTCCTGAGCCTATTTTGCTGTTGTTATCTTTATGTTGCAGTCTTTATGATTTATGTTTATTTTTAGGTACCTTACTGAACATTCCTTTTATGTGCACTGTGATGCTTTATGTATCAGATGCTGGGTGCTGTTGGTGGCAAACAAATCGGGACAATTGTTTGGAAACAATATGACTAGTGTTGTGACTGTTTCCACAGGGAAACTAATGGCATTTTTGCTACAGTTTCTTTCCTTCTTTCCTTCCTTCTACTGATAGCTTAAAAACTAAAATAAACCCAGTAGTGCGAATGGTCAATGCTTTGGATAGGTGTACGTTCAGGACCAATGTTGCACAATGTGTTTCAAAATTGTTTTCAAGGGGCGTCTGGCGGGCTCATTCAGTGGAACGTGTAGCTCTTGATCTCGGTGTTGCAAGTTCAAGCCCCGCATCGGGTGTAGAAATTACTTAAAAATCAAATATTAAAAAAAAAAGTTTTTTCTAAGAATTTATG
This sequence comes from Herpailurus yagouaroundi, assembly GCF_014898765.1. Lineage (NCBI taxonomy): Eukaryota > Metazoa > Chordata > Mammalia > Carnivora > Felidae > Herpailurus > Herpailurus yagouaroundi. Next base: position 1,796,370 of record NW_024412620.1, read on the forward strand.
TTACTAAGGGTTACCTTTAAACTTTTTTTTTTTTATTGTGGTAAGATGTATAGGATACAAAGCGTAGGATACAAAACTTTTTTTTTTTTTTATCGTGGTAAGATGTATACGATACAAAATGTACGAACATCTCTAAGTGGATAGTTCACGGAACATTAAAGTACTCTCCCACTGTTGTGCAACCATCACCACTCTGCAAGCTTCAGAACTTTTTCATCGTCTCAAACTAAAACTCTGTACTGGGGCCTGAATTTAACACAGGTACCTATGAGAGCCTGCTGGGGTCCAGTTTGGCCCTCAGACCTCCTAGTGGCTTTCTCTTCTGCTGCTGTCCCTAACCTGATCAGACCTGTAGTGGTCACCGTGTTCTGGCCCTTTCCTGGTAGGAATGACTCAGGTACTGATAACAGCAGAGAAGAGAGCTGCACCACAGTTGTTGAGTTTTGTAGCGAGAAGGGACCTCTAGGGATCCTCTGCATGGCCCTTCCACAAAGCAGAACCACAACTACCCCATAGCCTACCTACATGCCTCAGTTAAGACTTGTTTAATGAATGGATGAATCTGGAAAGATAGACACTATGCTGAGAAAGGAGACTTCCTAGCTGGCTACTCATGGTCGTAGGGGGATGACAATGCATGTCCTTTGAGGTCAGAAAGATCTTTGTCCCTTTGTCTCTTGCTAAGCCTGTGGCTAGGTTTTCCTCTGTTACACCACGAATGGAAATAGTCATTCTTACCTCATGGTACGAGGCTTGAGCGAGGCAGTGCATATGAGGTGCTGTAGCAGAGACAGAGTAGTAGAAGTTCAATGATGCTCGTTCCCTCCCTTCCACCTGCCAGACACTCTCACAGATGCATCTCGGGAAACGACTTCCTCTTCTTTGACTCCATTTCCATTTCTTATTGGCTCCTTTTGTGTCGCATCCTAAGAAACAGAAGCTTCCCCATTACCTTTGCCTTTTAAAGCTAGGGTTCTATTAGTAAGAAAATGTGAAAGGGGAGTATTGTTTGTCTTTATCTGAAATTGAGCCTCCCAATTTCTATTTTATTGGATGTGGTTGTGATTTATTAATGTTATGTGTTCTCTTTCTCTCCTCCCCTCCCTCCCCATACAATCACCCATATAGGCAACTCCTCTCATACCCTACACTAAATTATCCTGTTTTTAACTGTTTTCAAATCCAAGAACTTGGCTACATTCCCCTGAGACAGAGGACAGAACTTACTATGGATACCCAGCATTTATTTTATTTTATTTTTTTAAATTTATTTTATTTATTTTATTTTTTTATTATTGTATTTTTTAATTTTTATTTATTATTTTTTATTTATTTTATTTTTATTTTATTTATTTTATTTGTTTTAAGTTTATTTATTTTGAGAGAGAGAGAGAGAATGGGGGAGGAGCAGCGAGAGAGTATAAGAGAGAATCCCAAGCAGGTTCTGTGCTGTCAGCCTGCTGATGTGGGGCTCGAACTCATGAACCTGAGCCAAAATCCAGAGTCGGATGCTTAACCGACTGAGCCACCCAGGAGGTCCTTGTTTGTTTTTATTTATTGATTTTTTTTTCTCTGAAAGAGAGAGAGAGAGAATGGGGGGAGGGGGAGGGAGAGAAGGAGAGAGAAAGAATCTTAGGCAGTCTCCACACCGAGCGTGGAGCCCAATGTGGGGCTCAATCTCACGACCTTGAGATCATGACCTGAGCCAACATCAAGAGTCAGACACTTAACTGACTGAGCCACCCAGGCACTCCAGCACCCAGGTTTTAGTAGTAACCAGGTCCTATCATTCATTCTCAAAGATGTTTCCTTCATCCACCCCTTCATCCCAATTACTTTGTACCTTTATTCTCACCTCCAGATACTAATATGAGGCCACAGAGTAAGTAATTTGTAGAAATCAAGTGATCTGGCTAAAATCAGTGGGCTGCGGGACTCCATCTTTTCTGGTAAGTAGTTGGAACACTTCAAACCCAAAGGAAAGTAATACACTTCAATTTTAAATCCATACTCATTGGGCATTGTGTTTATTCAAGGATTCTGGGAGCAACGTGGGCTTACAAAATCTGTAAATCTGATAATAGAGATTTCAAAACAGTATTTTAGAATAGTCTCTTCACCGATTTCTGTCACTGTGTGTCCTCTCTTCAGCTGAATTTACACAAAACTTGCAGACTAAAGTTCTAAAAACGGCACTGGTGACTTTGGGCCCAAGGCTGTACTAGGGAACGTAGTCCATTTCTCTAGGCTCTGGGGATCTATTGAAAGATTTTTGAAGCTCTAGAATAACATATTCATATTTATATTTTTACTTTTTACTTTTTTTGTAATGTGTATTTATTTTTGAGAGAGAGAGAGCGAGCACGAGCGGGGAGGGGCACAGAGAGAGGGGACAAGAGGATGCAAGGCGGGCTCCACGCTGGCAGAGAGCCCCATGCGGAGCTCGATCTCGCGAATCACGAATCGTGAGATCGCGACCTCAGCTGAAATCAGATGCTCAACCGACTGAGCCACCCAGGCACCCCCAGATTTATATTGTTAAAAAGTATTGGGGCAACGTTGAGAGAATGCACTGGAAAGAGAAAAGCAGAAGCCAGTTAGAAAGCTGGTGCCATCATCCAGATAAAAGATGGTGAGTGCCTGAGGCAGGGAAGTGGCATAGTAGCAGAGAGGAAGAAAACTGGTAGAGAGGAGGGGGGACGAGCAGGAAATGGTCATGGAGTGTCAGGGATGAGAGGAGTGAGGACTATCAGACTCAGCCTTTGACAACCCAACAGATCGTGATCCCTTCTCTGAGCAGCAGAATGAAGCTGTGCGTGTGTGCATGTATGTGCGCACGTGTGCAGACAATGAAATCCATTTTGTAGCTGATGATTTAAGGTGTCTGGGAAGGCCTAGTAATGGAGGTCCACAATGGGTATGGATTCAAGAAAATATTTGGGCTGGATTTGTAGATTTGGGGGTCCTGGGTACAGAGTTAGCTAATAGTTGAAACCTGAGAAGTAGCAGGGAATGATTGGAAAACGGTCAAAGAAGGAGCCCCAAAGAGCACAAACACCTTAGGGACAGGTAGGAGTGAGGAGCCATTGAAGGCAACTGAGCAGTGGACAGGGAGGTAGAAGTCAAATTCAGTGTGATGTCCTGAGAATCAAGGTAGAGGGAGGCTGAGGAAGAAGGGATGGCTCCACGCGTTCAGAGCCAGCAAAGAGATCAAACTGAGGAAGTGAACTCGGGTGAGAAGGAGGAGGAAGGTGGCAGAGACAACAGCCTGACTGCGGTGGAGCTGAGGAGACACGAGATGAACTGGACACAGGCAACGCAGCTGCATGGCTCCTGCAGTGAGTGTGCTGGGAAAGGAAAGGGGAGAAATGGGGCAAGTGTAGGCAGAGGCAGGGCTGAGGGCCGGGGGTGCCTCCACATGGTACAGGATTGGGGGAGGAGTCCGCAGAGTGGGAGTCGGGCACTTGCTGTCAGTTACCCATGCAGAAACCAGCCCTCTCTTCCTGGGTGGTAGGCTTCTTCCTACCCTGAGAATTCCAGTTCCTTTTGTCCAGTGATTGGTTTAAGATGGACATGTGACCGATATCAGGCCAATAAGATATAACGGGAAATCGGCTGAGGTTCTCTGGGAAGTATGTTTTCCCTTGATGAGTAACATAGTCACAGGAAGCGGGGGGGGGGGGGGAACCTTTAAAATTTATTTGTATGTTTGTAATATTTGTATATGTTTTACCCCTGCCTCTTTCGTTGCTCTGCTGAAGGCTGTCACTTGGGGGTGTGAACCTTAGAGCTGCTGCCACATCCTTGCAAGAGTAAAGGGGTGAGCTGAGCTGGTGGGCGGGTACAGTCAGCCAAGGACAGCAAAGCAGAAGGATGGTAACACAGAGAGAGAGGGAGACACAGAATCCAAAGCAGGCTCCAGGCTCAGAGCTGTCAACGCAGAGCCCAATGTGGGGCTTGATCCCATGAACTGCAAGATCATCACCTGAGCGAAAATCAAGAGTCAGACGCTTAACCGACTGAGTCACCCAGGCATCCTGGGGGGCAGATCTTTCTAACAGTTCTAATTGGCCACATTTTGATTGTCATAGAAGATAGGGCTTTGGATGTCATGCTTTTCTCTGGAATTTAGGCAAAATAGCAGTGCTCTCTTGACTGAGGATTCGAGAGGCAGAGCTGTATTCCAGACCATGGGGCCTGATAGAGATCCAGAGATGTGCAAACAAAGGAGGCAGGAGAGAAACACCCAGAAGGCGGAACACTCTTCTCAGGGCTCCTGAGGAAGGTACAGGTGTCTGGGAATTGAGTACCCACCCTGGAGAAATGAACAGTCCAGGGGAGAGAAAGTCCTAACATGTAACTAATAAAGACCGAGTATAACAAGCACAGGGTTGGAAACAATGGGGGTTGAAGGAAATAGATCTAGTTAGCAGTTACTAGAATATTCTAGGTAAGCAAAAACTAGGCCAGTAGCCGGGGAGATGGAAAAGAGGGCAGGATACAGGACGCCTCGCTGAGATAGAATCAGCAAAAACTGCCAACCTGTTAGATGTGGGATGTGAGGAGAGGAAGGGATAGAAAGACAAATCAACTCGTACAGCATCGAGAGAGGTCTTTAAAAATCCTCTAAATCAAGGGTGAAAACCAAACTGTCATTTCGCTATGGAATACCTTCTTCAACAAAGCCAGACACAGACATTCAAGGCACTTGGGGGTAGGATGTGTTTTTCCCTTTTCCCCCTGCTTGTTCAGGAGTTGGACACACACCAGGGCAGGAGAAGAGACGCCAGCCCCGGTGTTCCGCACAAGGATTCGTACAGGTCTATGCAGGGCCAGTTCTATGGGCGCGTGACCCACGCAGTCACACAGGGGCCCGTGTTTAGAGGACCCTGTGCTTGGTTTTAACGTTCTGCTACCGCTCTTTGAAATTCTTAATAAGCTCTGAACGAGGAACTCTGCATTTTCATCTTGCACTGGGTCCTGCAAATTAGGAGCCCGAGCCTATGGTAGTTGGTGCTGGGAAGAGAAGCAGAGGTTAGAGGCCAAACAACGCAGTCCTTCGACAAGCTCTGCGATGCCGAGACAGCCAGGGTGGCCGTGGACGTGAAGAAGAACGTCCTAGCAGCCGGAGCCTACTGTACAGCATTGCTGTGAGTATTGCAACCAGCAAAAACACGGGAAGAGTTCAGAACAGCGTCTGGCGCGTAGTGATTTACCATTTAAGTGTTTGATGGCGTGATTAGCCCCTCTCTGCACCGACTCAACAGCTGACAGCTTGAGGTTATTCATTCACAGGGTCACAGTTAAATTTCATTTTCAGTTTTAGGGGCACCTGGGTGGCTCAGCCGGTTGAGTGTCCGACTGGGGTTCAGGTCATGATCTCACGGTTTGTGGGCTGGAGCCCCACACCGTTGGCTTTGCGAAGACAGCTCGGAGCTATCTTCGGATCCTCTCTTTCCCTCTCTCTCTTCCCCTTCCCCACTTGGGCTCGCGGGCTCGGGCACACACTCTCCCTCCCTCTCCCTCCCTCTTTCAAAAATAAGCATTAAAGAAAATTTTTAAAATTTCATTTTCAGTTTTAACCTATCACTCGCCATGCAGCTCCGGGCTGATGATTGATCTTCGGGGGGCTGGGGGGGAAGGGGAGGAATCCAACAACAATAAATATCATAATAAATAAATGTGCACTATCGCATCCTGTCACCTTCCTGACAACGCTCTTTTATGTTTATTTATTTTGAGAGAGAGGGAGAGAGAGAGAGCATAAATGGGGGAGGAGCAGAGAGAGAGAATCCCAAGTAGGCTCTGTGTTGTCATTGTTGAGCCCAATGCAGGGCTCAGCGCAGGGCTCGAACTCACTAACCAAACTGTGAAATCATGACCTGAGTCGGACATTTAACTGCTTGACCGACTGAGCCACCCAGGTGTCCCTAAAAACGAATCTTGAGCTCCCTGCTTCCACCCTCCCTGGATCTAAAGGAAGATTATGTCCCTGCTGTCATCAAGATAATGGCTCCTTCCCGCACTTCCCTCCACTTCCATCTGAGTCCCGAGAGCCTATAAAGTGTACAACCTTTGTCCTTTAGAGTACAGCTCTTGACTGGTGGTAAAAAATTAAAACCCTGGCCCGACACCTCTATTCCATGAACGCTTTTCCCAACCAAAGTCTGAAAGCTGTTCCTCCTACCCCTCCTAGTCTTAGATGTTCCCAACATGTTCTTGGTAAGAGGGAACTCTCTCTTATTGTCCTAGGGTTTCAAGTCGGCAGGGACTGCACATTTTTTCCTTAGCTAAAATAGTTGTGGTTTTTCCTAAAAACTTTGCAAGTTCCCTGTAGACTTGGAAATTCCCTTCTTGGTTATAGCTCTTAATGGATGCAGAAGAATCCTGGCCTGGTCCTATCTTTCCTGCCGGTCTGCTTGCTGTGTGACTCTAGGAGGTCAGCCTAAACTCTCTGGGCCTCAATTCACAAGGATTTCCTTAGCTGGGGCAGATTGGAGAATGGAAAGGTTTGGGGAGGATTTATTTCCGGAGGACCTTGGAAGAAGAGATTTATAAATGTCTCTATGGTAAGAATAACCATTTGGGGAGCTAACAACCCATTTAGATCCCTCCTCTTGAAAAAAAAATGAGTTTAATAATTTCCGCTGCTAATTACTAACCCTCACCCTCACCTCCATGCCTGCCTCCACTCCCGGCTGTTGATTGATGGAGTAGATAAGCTGTAGTCTCCCTCTCCCACCTATGTGCACACTTCTGACAGGCCCTAGATAAATAGGAGGCAGAGGCAAGTCCTTAGAATTATTATTATCATTATGATGACTATTATGCTTTCAGCATGAGAAACAGGAAGTGAAACTGACTAAAACATCCAGCGATAAATGCCTAGCCCCATCTCCTCCGCCAGACTTAAAGGCAGAGAAGAAGCCAGCCAAAGAAAACTGTGGGCCACAGACTCTGTCAACCCCGTGTGTGTGGGGGGGTGTGTGTGGGTGTGGGTGTGGGTGTGTGGGTGTGTTACAAGGACTGTCTCTGAATAACTAGTTTCCAGGACTTGTGATCTTTTACCCTCATTCTAATGCCCATGCTTCCTCCTTCATGTGATATCCTCAGGGGCCTTTCTTACGACTTCCTTCCCCATTTCCTAGAGAGAGCGTCCCATGGCTCTCAGAAGATGTTAAGAGGACCAGCCCAGTGAGTAACTGGTGCATCCGTACATACCTTGCCTGCCGAGGCCAGGTCTGAGCCCTACACCTTTTTCTGTCGTTTGATTTGTCCCCACGGCAGACATATTTCCTGGGCCAGAGGCCTTTCTTCCCTCACCTTTCAGGGGAGCCCTGTTTTCTCTTCTGGCCTGGTCACCTGACACTTCATCTGCTTGGCTGATTATTCACAGCCTTTGTCTTTTTCAGTAATCGATTGTGGACGAACGGTAGTCAGAAAACAGGGCATCAGGGCCAATGTAATTATCCCACGTTGACATTTCCATTTGTAGCACCGTGGCCTCTGGAAACTCTGAAAAATAGTGAAAATGACCTGATTTTCATACTACCTTGTTAGCGCAACTTCCCGTGGAGAAAAGAGGAGACAGCTGTGTGGGGAGAAAATGAACCAAGCTGGTGTTTCAGAAATGCCTTCTCATTTGGACAACGTTCTGAAAACTACAGAGGGAACAGATGAGGAAAATGCATCAAGGAGAGGTAGCAAAGACAGAGAAAGAGCGAGCAGGGTGCCGGGCTCTTGTGCCAGTCCCGGGGCCCATGTCTTTTTATGGCTTTTGTACCAAGATCTTGAGCCAGAGTAACAGAGTGTTGGAATTTTGCTTTGGGAAACATATAACCATCGTAGTCTCCTTACGATTTAATAAGGTCCCAGTGAAGCCTACCCAGGGGTTGGGATGGCGCTGAGGCCACAGCAGGGTAACTGACAGAAGAAGAAAACTCCAGCATAGAGCTCTATACCCCAAGTTGTGACGACAGTTGTCTGCCTCCGGATCGTCCCCTTCCGGCTGGCCCTGCTCCCTGTCCAGGAGACCGTGGTGCCTAGGAAGACACTGTTGAGTCCTGGCTTCCTGTGTTCAAACCCCCATTCCAGTACTTCCCGTAAGCCACTAAGATTCACTGGGCCTCAGTTTCCTCATCCGGACCCCTGGAAGGATATTAGTAACACCTACCCTATAAAGTTGTTGTGGAAATTGATTGGATTAACACATGGAAAGCACTTAGAAACCCCATCAGGAAGACACTAAACCATATGGGGGCCATTATCATGATTTTGTCTTGTGTGCCACCCTCCATTCCATCCATCCAGGAGAATGTAAGTGTCACATTCTTTTTTTTTTTTTTTTAATTTTTTTTTCAACATTTATTTATTTTTGGGGGGACAGAGAGAGACAGAGCATGAACGGGGGAGGGGCAGAGAGAGAGGGAGACACAGAATCGGAAACACGCTCCAGGCTCTGAGCCATCAGCCCAGAGCCTGACGCGGGGCTCGAACTCACGGACCGCGAGATCATGACCTGGCTGAAGTCGGACGCTTAACCGACTGCGCCACCCAGGCGCCCCGTAAGTGTCACATTCTGTGACAAGCATTGGGTGAGTCGCTAGGGATGGAAAGTTTGCAAAACATAAATCTCCGGGGGCTTCGCTCCCTCTGCGGGGTTTCTCTTCTTAACAGAAAATAGGTGGTGTCGCACTGACTTCCATTCTTCCTGGTTCCTTGACCCTGTTCCTTGACCCTGTTCCTTGACCCTGTTCCTTGACTGCCTTCATTTGCTGCTGCTGCTCCCCTGCTCTTTCCCTTCCCAACTCTGCAGAAGATAGGTCCCAGATGTCTCAGCCAAAAAAGGCCCCAGCGTCCTGATAGGCTCTTCTCTGACTTGTCCTGGTGAGGGAGCCCTGGGAGGGGCAGGGCCCCAGGGAGGGTGCTGGTCTTTCTGCTCAGCGGCTCCCCCTTCCCAGGCCCTGGGCTCCTCCACACACACTCTGGAGAAGCTGGAGGAGGGCCACCAGGCTCTGTAATAACCACACTTCCTCGTGGTAAACAAGAACCAGATTCCTGGGGAGTGACGCGGGCGGGAGCCCTGTGGCCGATCAAGGCAGCCGTGTGACTTGAAGGAACACCTCTGCTTGGCCTTGACCTGTCTGGGGAAGGTTGAGGGGAAGGCTGCCCACATGTCCCTCTTTGCTACCCTTGCAGCCGTACTCTGAGCTACGGGGTCCTTCACACCGGATGGCCCTGCAGACTCTGGCTCTGGCATCCTGGCTTAGTCTCACAATCAGGGAACATCTGCCCTGTGTCTCCTGTGTCCGCATTTGTCTCACCCTCTTCCCTACTCCTGTACCTAACTCCCACCCTTGGGTGCCTCCCCGTCCCCCCCGCACCCTGCACGAGGAATCGTATGCTTCCCTCACTGTTACCAGAAGAAGCCTCACAATCCCAGGAGGATGGCTTGATCCCAGGAACTCAAGAGTGAAGGCTGCCGTGGAGGCTGGGCCAGCCCATGAGCTGCCTGGGCCTTCTGACTTTGGGTGGCTGGTCCAGAGCTTCCATCTGAACAGCGTGACTTGGGAGTTTAGGATCTGATGTCTCAGAAATGGAGGCCAGATAGGGTCCCTGCTAGTTCTAGTTCCTGGGTGGAAGGTTGGACTGGCTCAAAGACCTCTAGAAAGGGCTCCACAAGAAAGGGGGGGGGGGCAGAGAACTGGGGGCTGAGGGCTTAGGACGGGAGGGGGCAGTTTATTAGATATCTTTTTGGGCGTTTGCATTTTGTTCCATGTGAATGTATTGAAGTTTCCAAAATCAAAAAAAAAAAAAAAAAAAAAGACTTCTGTGAGTTGGTAAATCTGTATGTTAAGTTATAGAGAAGTGTCCCTTGACCCTTGTCCCCTTGACGGTGAGACATCCAGCTTAGACTTCAGGCTTAGAAGGGCCGTTAGAGGCGGGTGGCTGCTCAGGTCTGGGATTTTCCGAGCGTCTGAATGATTTGCAATGTTGCACTGGAAGGAGAGGCATTGCTGAGCACATTGGTCCAGGAGGAGAAAGGACGTACCTGCTGTGCTCCTGTGATCCCTCCGGGTCTGGAAGGCCAGGAGTCTCCCATCTAAAGGACCGCAGGAGCCCGGCTCCACCTAGAGAGGTCAGCCGGGCAGGCCATTTGTGTTACCTTGGTTCCTGGGGGTCCACAGGGAGGGGGTGGGCCAGTGCCAGCACCCTGGAGACCCAGTGTCTTCTCTGAACGTGCCAGAAGCTACCTCAGTTTTCAGGCATTGTGTATTAGTCTTAAAACTTGTTTCTTTAAAAACATTTCTCTCCTTGGAGCGCCAGCGTGGCTCAGTCGGCTAAATGTCTGACTTCGGCTCTGGTCATGATCTCATGGTCCGTGGGTTCGAGCCCCACATCAGGCTCTGTGCTGACAGCTCAGAGCCTGGAGCCTGCTTCAGATTCTGTGTCTCCCTCTCTCTCTGCCCCTCTCCTGCTCATGCTCTGTCTCTGTTTCTCAAAAATAAATAATCGTTAAAAATTAAAAAAAAAAAAAACAACTCTCTCCTTTTTATTCTCAATCCTTACATTCATGTAATGTGTTGAAATTTGCATAGCACTTGCACATATGTTACCGATGGCTCCCTATTGCCCAAGTCCAAAGCTTTAGTAGAACTTCTAATCTTTATATCTGCCTCCCACCTCACATCTTGACACTTTACCACACACATCCTATATTCCAGCCCATGCCGACCACCTGTTGCTTCTACGAGCCACACAATGTCACCTTTCTCTCCATTCCATCATTCAGTGCTACCTCTTTCTCCTCCCCTTCCATGAGAACTCTTGCCCGTCTTTAGATGCCTAAGTCAGATGTCACCTCCTCGGGGAGGACTTTCCGGATGAATCTGTCTTATTTATGAGTTCAGGAGCACCATACTTAAACCCTCTCAAGGGCCACCTGGTAGGGTGGCTATTACCAAAACTGAAACCAACCAAACCAACGCTAGAAAGTAATGGGTGTTGGTTAAATGGAGAGACACAAGAACTCTTGGCACAGCTGGTGGGGATGAAAAGATGCAGCTGCTATGGAAACAGCACAGGAGGCAGTTCTTAAAAGGAATGAAACAGAATCATCATATGATCTAGCAATCCTGCTTCTGGGGATAGACCCCAAAGCATGGAACGCAGGGGCTCCAACAGGCATTTGTACATGGTGCTCACAGCAGCCGAAGTGTGGAAGCAAACAGGTGTCCACTGAGGGAGGGACGGATAAACAAAAGGTGGTTCATACATACAATGGTGTATGCATACACAGAGCCTTAAACAAAGAAGGACATTCGACACATGCTACAACATGGCTGAATCTCAAAGACATTATGTTCGGGGAAATAAGCCAGTCACAAAAGAACAAATACTATATTTGTATGTATATTTGTATATGTGTATATGTTCATATATGTGTGTGTGTATGTATATATATATATATATATATATATATACACATGTATATAAGCCAGTCACGAAAGAACAAATACTATATCTGTATATATATTCGTATGTGTGTATGTATTCATATATGTGTATATATATATATATATATACATGTATATAAGCCAGTCACAAAACAAATACTATACTTGTAGATATATTTGTATATGTGTACGTGTATATATATATATACACACATATATATACGTACACACATACATATATACATACACACATACATATACACACATATATGTGTGTATATATATGTATATATATACATACACACATATACGTGTATATATGTATATATACACACACATATATGTGTACATATATGTATATATACATACACACATATACGTGTACATATATGTATATACACACACACACACACACACACACACACACACATATATATATATATATATACATAAAAAACTTCTTCTCCAGGCACCCAAGGCCTGTCAGGGGCATCAGGGCATCCCCATGCCCAGCACAGTACTTGGCACTAATCGGTGCCACCCAGTCCATCTTTATTGATACGAGACGGGCACAAAGGTGATGGTGTGTGTGGGGGGCATCTGCAGGTAGGTCTCAGGCTGGGCCACATTCCAACTCACCTCTTTCAGCACATCTAAGTTTCCTCTGCACCTGCCGCTCCACTGGAGGGGGGGCGGGGCTCTAGCTGTCTTTCCAGCACCGTGGGGAGCCCCTTGCCAGCATCAGCAAGTGAGCATCCAGGAGTGACAGGGACTTGCCTGCAACATGTGCTACACGGGTCACACAAAAGGAAAAACTTACCCTTGTGTTATAACAAGGCACTGGAAGTCCTGAGAGTGTGGTTTTTAGGGTCACACACCTACCTACCTATATGGTGCTATAGTTGTGGTCTTTGGAGGAAGGAGACAAATGAGGTGATTGCCATATGTCCTTTTCATCTCCACAGTATTACAGCTTTCATAGCCTAAGAAGATAGGTGGGGAAAAAATTAGCTCCTACCTCTGTCGTGAAATGAGCAAAACCAAAACAAAACATAGTATATGTACTACATGTACCTCACATATTTAGGTCCTCCCTCAAAAGCTTATACGTGCTAGGATCCCAAACTCATTAATGCTTCATTGACTTTACTCAATGCCTTTACCTCTCCTAGAGGGAGAATCTTTGGAATCAGAGTAAACTGCAGGTGGCAGAGTGTGTTTCCTTCTCCTGAACCATGCACACAGGCTGAGATGGCATCCCCAGAGAGGCCTGGCAGGTGTCAGGTAGCTGGACCACTTACAAGAGCATTTAGGACCACAGACTTTGACATATGTGGGAGCAGCATGAGTCTGAAGTCTGGCTCTTCCCACTCCAGTGCGATGACTTCGGCCGGGTATTTAACCTTTCTGGGCCTCGGTGGTTTCCGTGATCCAAATGGCAGAAATACTACTACTTACAGCCTTGTTGAGAGGATGGAAGGAGATAATTGGCATGAGAATATCTACTGCAGTATCACGGCTCACGTTTATAGAGGTCAATTACTATGTGTGGGTAACAGTTCATAATGTTTCATGTGTATTTAAGTTAGGGAATTATCACCCCCTTCATTATAAAAAGTGCGTTCTGAGGTGTGGTTAATATGGCAAGTGGTAAGTGGTGGAGATGGGAGTTGAACTCAGAATTTGATTCCCCCATGCTCTACTGCTTGAAAATTACCTTCTCGTGTGAAGCTAATATCATCATACCCTTAGGAAACCACTAGCCATTCCACACACACGCTGGCACACCTCCTCTCCCCCTTTCCTACCTTCCCACTTCCGTTTACTTTACTTTTCTTGTTTTTTTTTAATGTTTACTTATTTATTTTTGAGAGAGAGAAAGAGACAGAGAAAGAGACAGAGAGAGAGAGAATCTAAAGCAGGCTCCAAGCTGCCAGTGTGGAGCCTGACACAGGGCTCAATCCCACGAATGGTGAAATCTTAACCTGAGCCAAAATCAAGAGTCAGACACTCAAGCAACTGAGCCATCCAGGCGCCTCTCTGTATACTTTTCTTAAGTGATGGAGGGAGCAAAAAAAAAAAAACCCAAAAACCCAAAAACCTGGGGACACAAGATTACCAGGAAAAGATGAAATGACCTCCTGGGTTGACACACTCTGGTTGTGTCCCTGGATGTCCCCTTTTCCTTTCTCCCTTCCCCAGTTCACTCTCCAGGCTGAATGCTCATCTGAGTTGTAACTGACACGCTCAATACAGGGTAGTTTGAAGGGGCAAGACTGACTACAGGGACAGGGACCACAGCCTTGGGCCGTTTTGAATGTGGTAGAATATTTACCTCTTTTCCCTCCATTTCCCATACTAATGTGCAGAATTTATAATTAGGCATCTTGTAGTCCTGATTAGCCTCATTTGTGGTCCCTTTAAACATGTTATGTTTGTTGATGGGCAGAGGCTAAGTTTCCATTCCCCTCTGGGTACTTCCTTCTTTCTCTTTCCATTCCCATTCTTCCCCTCTAGTCCAGCTGCTCCCTGCTATGGCATTAAACCCTCAAAGGTTGGGGTACAGAGAAAGGCATCGGGGGGTGGGGGAGCAGAGCATTTCTTCCCCTCTGGGAAGCCCTCAAGTAGGGCATTGTCAGCAGCATTTGCTTTGGGTAGAATTTCTTGCTGTGGACCAGCTCTTAGCACTTTCAGAGATTTCAGAAATTTTTGTAACTAAGGGTTCTTCTGTATCTGTTATCCTTGAAGACATTGAAGACCCTCATTTTACCAAAGAATTACTAGCCTATGACATGAAGACTGCTTATCTCTCCCTGGTCCCAAATCATTTTCCTTCCCAACGGTGAGTTTTCAGTGGACAGATCTTTTCCTGTGAATCACGCTCCCTTTCTTCAATGTTCTGCTTTTTGCCATGCTAGCATTGGATACAAAGTCTACTTTATCTGTGTGCCTATGCGTATCCATCAGCCAGTGGATGATTCTATCTCATCAAGAGCATGCTATCTGAAAATTTCCAAGAAATTCACCTCCATAGATCCCTACCCTCTGTCATCCAGTCATAATGTCACAGCATAATAAAATAGGAGATGTTTACTCTCTGATGGTGTGAAGGCCGGGTAGGGGAAGCTTGGAGAAGAGAGTTCACTGTGGAGTCATATTTACCCCATAATATAACCGAGCTATGCAAATTAACATAGACCTATACTAGAAGGTTGAAGGAAATTGAAATGTGGGAGATTTAAAGTATATCTGAAAATGGAAACTATAGCCCATAGCTCTTTGGGCCATTCCTGCCCAGAAATGGCATATACTATCTTTCTGACATCAAGAAGGATTTGTGGGTATATGTCTGCTCAGGGTTTAGACTGGGGGCCATGATCATGGACTTTGGGTCACAAAGAACTGGGTTCTGTCCTTTGCTAACTCTGTCACCCTAGGAAAGTTATTAATTCCTCTAGGACTCAGTTTCCTTTCCTAAAAAATAAATGAATGAGGATAACAGTACATACCCCATAAGGCTATATAATAGGTAGGATAAGTAAGAGTTAAGTTTGGGAGTGATAGAAAACCTGGTATATCAGTTACTATAACAAGAAGGACATTTATTACTCTTTTATATAAAAGTCTGGGTAAGTGTGTTAGGGTTGATATGATGGATGCTTGCTTCCCAGGACATAAGCTGCTTTTATGCTTTCGTTCTGTCATCCTCAACCTACGGCCTCTATTTCATGATCCAAGATGGCTCCTCAAGCTCCAGCCATTAAATTTTCATTCCAGCCATCGGGGAAGAGAAAAGAGGAGGAGAAGGAGAAGGACTACCTCTACCTTTCAACCCCTTCCATTTACAAGTCATTGGCTAGAACTTAATCTCATGAACACAACCAGCTGTAATGGAGGCCGGGAAATGTAATTTTTAGTCCAGGCAGTCATGTGCTTAGCCAAACATTGGAAGGTCTTTACTATTAAAGAGGGGGAAATGGGTATTGGCTCAAATACCTAGCAATCTGCCACAGATCTTTATGAGATGTAAATATGATGATGCACAGAGTAAGCACCCAATCATCACCATTACCATCACCATCATCATCATCATCATCCCCATGAGAATGTGGAGAATACTTTGAAACCCATCACCAGATGTTTATTTTAACCTCATCTTGTTAATAATGTCATTCTTATCCACCTCCCTTTTAAGACACTATTAGTTTTTTTCTTTTATGAAGGTCAGACACTTATACCTTATGAAATAAAATTATGGAAAGCAAGAGAAAACTGAGGAAAACAAGGGAATGGTGAACACGGGATTCTAGATAATGGTTCTCTTTGACGGTGGAAACAGAGGTGGGGTGGTATGGGGATGGAGAAACCACCTAGTTATTTCATTGTCAAAGACCTCGTTTTTATTTTGGGCAGGAGATTCACAGGAGACTCTTGCGTTGTTAAAAATAATGAATAACCAAATAAAAGCAGAGATACCTGGACCAATGATCCAATGTTGGGGCTGTGTTGTGAATCAAGGATTATAATTAATCTGACTCTATGCAATGAGGTCTTTAACGTTTATTTTTTTGGGGGGGGGGACAGAGAGAGACAGAGCATGAATGGGGGAGGGGCAGAGAGAGAGGGAGACAGAATCGGAAACAGGCTCCAGGCTCTGAGCCATCAGCCCAGAGCCCGACGCGGGGCTCGAACTCACGGACCGCGAGATCGTGACCTGGCTGAAGTCGGACGCTTAACCGACTGCGCCACCCAGGCGACCCTCAATGAGGTCTTTAAATTGTACAATATCACATGGCATATGTCTGTATGTCAATAATAGACAAAAATAGTGCTTTCTATCTGCATAGAGCTTTAACTTTTGAAGTGCTTCTACACATCCATAAAAACTGCTTAAGAAGTTCATTACACATGGCTGAGGGCTTGGTATTATAAAAATAGGACTTTGGACTTGTGCGTCCTAAGGGAAAATCGTTTATTTTATTCTTACAGTAGTTTTGTGAGGCAGGCAGGACAAATGTTTTATCACTATTTCACAGATGAGAAAGAAGGAACTGAGAGGGCAAGGGACTTCAGTGAGGTTGTATGGCTAGTTGGTCAGCAAAGGAACTTTAGACGATCTCTTGCCTAGTGCTTCTTCCTTTAGGCAAGCTCACTCCCGGTTATTACGCATCTGTTAGGCATTTATTCTGTGTTACATGCCAGGCACACCATGCCGATATGTTTGTGTTTACGTAGGTGCGTGTTTTCCGGGTACTGTGTGCAGTTTATGCGATCTCTGTGCACACGCACACATACACGTCCTTGTTGTCCTTGTGTGCCCCGAGGCCTAAGTGGCCCATGTAACTCCAGGAGGAATCCCCAGCTGGGGTTTCAGTTGTCTTGTTATTCCTAGGTCACTGGGCTTCAGCATCTCCCCAGAGCCCCAGCTAGTTAGGAAGGCAGCTTTGGTATCAGGGACAGATCTCCAGGCAGTGGGCACAGAGCACAGCAATGCTTTAATAAAAGAAGAAGAAGAAGGAGGAGAAGGAGAAGGAGAAGGAGAAGGAGAAGGAGAAGGAGAAGGAGAAGGAG
>NW_024412620.1:1813406-1909142 GCF_014898765.1 Herpailurus yagouaroundi
AGGAGAAGGAGAAGGAGAAGGAGAAGGAGAAGGAGAAGGAGAAGGAGGAGAAGAATTTCCTGATTATTTCTAGTTTATGAAGAAATGATCATAAACACTATCTCATTAAATTCTCATTGTGTTCATAAACACAATCTCATTAAATTCTCACTCAGCCCTGAAGTCCATGTTATTATTTTTCTCATTTGCTCAGACACAAAGAGAGGATAAATGGCTTACTCAGGGTAACTCAACCCGAGGGCAGACTTGAACTCAGGTCACTTGTCTCTGAATTCTTTTCTTTCTGCTGTGCCTTTCCATCTCTGCAAAGGCAAAAAAAGACCCTTATCTTCCTTCTAGTGGTGTGGGGAGAAGCTGTGAAAGCTCCATGCCAAGCAGTAGAACACCCCTAGTGACACCCTCTGTGGACAGAAAAAGAACAACTCAGAGGGCGGAGCAGCCCCAGACCGAGGACCTTCAATCAACAGAGAAAAAGACGGAGTAGCTGGGGCTTTCCACCTCCCTCTCTCCGCATCCTTTCTTGTCTCAGTTCTCTGGCATCTCCGGTGTGTGCCTGGGGGAGGCGATAGCCATACTACTAAACTGGAGAGGTCAAGGTGTTTTCCAATCTCTGTGGCCTTAGACAGTCTCTTTGTCTTTTAAAAGTCAGGGGGTTGGGAGAACTGTCTCACCACAGGCATCCTCGGCTACTGCAGCCACAGGTGAATCCCTCCAGCTCCCAGACCTGTGTCTGTGCCACTTTGGCCAAGCTGTTCGCTTGCACGGGTCTGTCTTCTCCACCGAATAACACCATCTACCAACTGCAAGGCTGAGCATGGCTTCTTGTATACAGTCAAGTTGTGCACTAAATGAACTCTGCTTCAAAAGAGCCAATATTTATGTCAGGGGAACTGGCCCCAGGGAGTGAACCCTGCTGCCCTCCCTGGAAGGGAGACTCCTGCCTTTTGCTCTACCTCTTAATCCTTCCCTGCCTGGGCTCAGTCCCAAGGGCTCCTGTCCTCAGGATATCCCATTGTTTTCTCCCTATGCTGGGTGTCCTTGGACAAGGGGGCTCTGGAGTATTGGAGGGACATATTAGGGGCCATGTGTGGCTATAGCTCAAGCCCCATTTTTAACATTTTATTTTATTTAGTTTTTTTGAGAGAGAGAGAGAGAGAGAGAGAACCCCAAGCAGGGTCCGGGCTTTCAGCCCAGGAGGTTTGATTCCCCCCGACTGTGAGAGCATGACCTGAGCCGAAATCAAGAGTTAGTTGCTTAATGGACTGAGCCACCCAGGCGTACCCATTCTTACTTTTGCATTACCGGTAATCAAGCTGAGGTTTTGTGTTCACCTGTCTGGTCTTTTTTCTCAACTGTTCTTAGAACAGGGAGGAGGTCAGCAGGGATGTATTAGATGATCATCCCCCACACCCATCAGAATGCGTATAGAGGCCCTCCAGCAGCTTATAGTTAGGGCCTCCCCAGTCGCCTCCCCCTGATCTGGGCTACTATGGGCCCAGCTAGATCCTTGGTATCTTCCGCAGAGATATGGCGCTAATCTGGACTAGACCTCAGCTTCTTAAAAATACCCACTTCTCCTAATAGGCGTAACCCAGGGACTAACTTTTCCACGCTAGAAATCAGACCCTAGTCTGATCCAGACCTTCCTTTTGTTTCACCGTCTTATCTAATTCCACAGGGCTGCAGAAAGGTATTGCTTTTCCTCCCACTGAGGGAGAGGTGCAAAGGCTTGCCCAGGGTCACACAGGAAGTCTGAAGGTCAGTCTATCCTTCCCCTCCCCCGCCCCCCCCCCCCCGCAGTTTCCTTTCTTAGCTAATTTACATGAGAAACAGTTCAAAGTTATAATTGCTACATTGTTCAAAGTTACACAATGATTAAATCTTTCGCTGACAAATTCCTGAGAAAAGAAATGCAAAACTCAGAGGAAAATGGTCCAGCTAAGAACATGTTTAATATTTGCCTCACACCTATTTCTCGGAGGAAGCTCTGTAATTCCCTGTAATTCATGCTCACGCCGCTTACACTTACTAGCCGGTCACCTCTCTCCTTCAAAATACACCCCTTCTTCCGATTGGCTGCTGCCGTCTAAAAGAGCCAGACGACTGGAGAAAAGTGGGTTTTCTATCTGAATTATGCGCCTACTTTCATACGCCTCCTTCTTCTCTTGGCTTGCCCCTGATCAATCACGAACCGGGGTGTCTCGGCCCCCACTCCCCTTTAGCGACCCCGCCCGCAGGCCGCTGTCCCGGCCAGCCACCCTCAGTCCGCACTCGGGAAGGCTCGCGTCCTCCCCTTTAAGGCCAGCCCCGCCCCCGCGCCCACGCCTCCTTGGCCCCGCCCCGCCTCCCGAAGCCCGGCCCCTCCGACCCTCCCCTTTAAGGACCGGCCCCGGACGCAGACGAGGCTGTGACGCGGCCGCCGGCCCCCGGGCTGGGTACATTGTCGCGCGGCCGCTTCCCCCCGGGCCGGGCCCCCCGCCGTCCCGCGGTCCCCTGAGCGCCAGGCCCCCGGGGGGGGGAGGGTGGGAGGGAGGGAGCAGGGCTGGTAGGCGCCAGCGGCGCGCGGCGGGACCCACGGAGCCCCGCGACCCGCCGAGCCTGGAGCCGGGCCGGGGCGGGGAAGCCGGCTCCAGCCCGGAGCAAACTTCGCCGCCGGGCGGGGGGTGGCGGGGACCCCGTCCGGAGTCGGAGGAGGGGGCGGCCGCGGGCCCTCCCGCCTCTGCTCCCGCGTCTCCGGGCACCATGCTGTCCAACTCTCAAGGCCAGACCCCACCGGTGCTGTTTCCCAACCCTCCTCCGCCGCCGCCGCCGCAGCCCCCCGCCCCGGCCCAGCCTCACCCCCCGACCCAGCCGCCGCCGCAGCCCCCGCAGCAGTTTCCCCAGTTCCACGTCAAGTCGAGCCTGCAGATCAAGAAGAACGCCATCATCGACGACTACAAGGTCACCACCCAGGTCCTCGGACTGGGTATCAACGGGAAAGTTTTGCAGATCCTCAACAAGAGGACCCAGGAGAAATTCGCCCTAAAAGTAGGTTCGGGGGCCGGGGGAGGGGAGGACGGGCACGGGCGGAGGCGGGGGCGGGGGGGCGTCCCGGGGACGACCCCCAGCGCTCCGAGCGGCCAAAGCGCACGGTCGCCGGGCGCGATCGCGCGGACCCTGCCCGCACCCGGCGACCGTCCGTCCCGGCCGCGGCGGGGTTGTGGGTCCCGGGCGCCCGAGGGGAGCCAAGTGCGCGGCCGGGGGCGGGCGCGCCGCGGGGAAGGTCAGGTCCGCGCCGACCACGCCGCCCAGACCGAGTTTCCGGTCACCTCCGGGTGTGAGTGGCGGGACCCGAGAGGACTCGTGAGCACTCTGCCATTTTGGGGTTTGAGCGGGATCCAGCCGAGTCGCAACGGTTGGCTTCGGGACCACTTCTGCTAATTTCACCCTGGCTCGAGGAAGTGATTTTCGAGGCTTGTGGTTCCCCATCCTCTCCTCCCTCCTCTCTTTCTGCGGGCACAAAAGGCCCATTACTCATTGAGCTGGTTGGTCGGTTAGTTTGGAGAAGTCGGATCTCAGAGGTTTATTTAGCCTCGCTCCTTATTTGGGAGCCGGAATGTGTGATTTCACTTCCCTGGGCCTCCCGAGTGCGGCCATGCCGCCTTGGGGCGCGCCGGCCCGGGAGGTGCCAGCCTGGAGATTCCGCGGGGACACCGCCCCCCGGGCGCGGGGGAGGGACTGTTTTGATCCGAGAGCAGCCCCCCTCCTACCTTCAGTGTCTGTGAGGCTCCAGATGGGAGGCCAGCAGGCTCCGGCGCGATGTCTGCTGTTTCCATAGCTCCATTGATCATTGTGAACCGGGTGTCTAAACCACGGCTTGGCCCGGTGCTGATTCCGCAAATCAGGGATGGCCACTTGAGCCCTGGACGTGGGGGATTGGTGGACAGTACGACGGAGCGTTTTCCTTGAGCCGGGGAAACCCAACCTCTTTTTTTTTTTTTTTTTAAGGGGGGGGTGTGGTGGTTTCGGGGGGTTGGGGAATGAGGAGTTAAGTGAGAATACCTAGTTCAGAAGTTAAACAGAACGGACTTGGAGGCCTGATAAGGTGGGTGGGTCCTCAGTGCAGCGTGAGCCGGTGTTCAGGGTCACTTAAAAAGGTTTTCCCCCTCAGACAGGTTTCAGATCAAACCACATCTCTAAAGGTGACACATTACGCCTGTTTCCCCTGGGGTGTCTTAATGATTGGAGGAGGAGAAAAATACTTCCTGTGTTATATTTTTCTCTTCCCCCTCATGCCTCCCCTCCTCAGCTAGCTGTATTTCAGCTATTAATAGAACTCAGATAGGTGTGATGGGCGGAACTGTTGGAATATATAATTCGATGTAATAAAAGGCTGGCACTTTGCATTCCATGTGCAATTTCCAGATTTTCAGGCCTCTAAAATCATTTTCCTGCTGCTTTCATCCTCTTGGGGGAGAGCTTTCAGCCAGTCCCAACACTGTCAGATTTCTTTGGTTTCTACTCTAAGCTGTTGTGACTTAGACCCCTTTCCCCATACAATCAACTGGGGACAGGGAGTAGGAGCTGTGGTTTAAATGTGTCACTGACCTTGGGGAATGGAATTGAGTGAGTGCTGTTTGACCACAGTTAACTTGTACGGGTGAGGAAGCGACAGACACCCTTTCTGAGATAGTTTTCTATCCCTCCGAGAGGCCATCTGCCCTCACCCATCAGCAGTTTGGGGACGACGGCTGTTCATTCATTCCCCTGGATAGTTGGAATATTGCATAAAGACTTGAGAACAAAAGCTCTCAACCTCTTTTTATTCTATTTAATGACACATAAAACTCCACTCTAAAATGTTTTAGGGTGGCAATTCAGATTTCTTTTGTAATTCAGATTTCTGCGATTGTAATTAATAGGAGAGAGATTTGGATATGTCCCCCCGCTTTAGTTTTGAAAGGAAAAATCCCGCAGCATTTTAAATAACACTCATAATTTATCCCTCTCGGGTGGGAAGTGGGTGCAGATTGAAGTCAGTCTGTTTTGACAGGCAGTCTGCTCCCAGATCTTGTAAGTTGGCTCAACTGTTAAATTGCAGATTCCCACACATCTTTGTGTAAAAACTTAATAATAGAGGAAGAAAGAAGGCATGAGACATTCAGAGACTGATAGTGTCAACAGCACTTCCATGTCCAAATATTGGCTAAGACATAATTACAGCTTGTAGGGGGAATCTGGCCCAGTGAATCCTGTCTGAGACACACACCAAAGAGATTTCTAGATCTTGAATCTTGGTGAAATTAACCTTCGGTGCCGAGTGGTGAAATGACTTTCAAAACCAGGAGCGTTTTGACTATGAAGCAAGGGGAGGTAGATGCTGGCGGGCCAGGACGGATTGCCCCATCGGTAGGTGCCTGAGGAAAAAGGGATCGGATCTCCACTGTCCGCACAGCGTTCGGCCATTCCTGGGGATTCGGGGCAGAAGCTGCGGGGCTGGAGCAGGGCCTCGGATGGGGGTTCTGACCTCTGCTGTTTCTCAGCTCTGAGAGTTAATGGGAGGTGGCAGATGCCCAGGTGCCCTGCTCGCTCTGTGGTCTGGTGACCTCTTAACCCTCTTAAGTGAAATCAGTGCTTTCCAAAAAAAAAAAAAAAGCCCCAAGCCACCTTGCTGCTTCTCTCCCTGCACCTCAGAGAGCTAACATTTCAGTGCTTTTAGTGCGTGCTGTGACCTTACCTCACCATCTCTCCTGGCTGCTGTTGCTAAGCTCTGAGTCATACCCATACTTCGTCAGAGTCGGAAGGGACTTCAGAGGTCATCGCATCTACCCCCCTCGTCGTGCAGATTTGCGAAAACCAAGGCCCAGAGCAAAGACTTGCTTGAGGTAGTATAGCCACGCGCTTGGCAGAGGCAGGATTAGAACCCAGGATGCCTGACTCCCTGTCTCAGGCCTCTTCCCACTTTGTAACTGCAGTGACATCAGCAGACTCGGACCTGGGATTGGCTGCTGCTCCAGCCTAGGGAGCTTCTCTCTTACCCCCTTGACTGATGGCGAGGGGGTGCCGGGTGGGTATGTATTACCTCCCCAGCAATAACCCCCAAAGTTGGAAGGGCAGCTTACGTACCAACTCAGCAGCTCCATGAGTTCTAAATATGGTTAACAAGCTTTTTAAAAATAATTTTTGTATACCACCCCCTCCCTTTTTAGGGCATGTTTGATATAAATCTAACGTATTATTTTTTGTATAAGAACATGGGAATTCTATTAACTATTTCTTTGATACGGACGCCTGGTCCCAATCCACTTGTGTAATGGTTGGTTGTATTCCCCGTGGGGTTCCTCAGCTGCTTCCTGCTTCTCCGTGTCATGGTGACTCTTGGGTATTAGCTGAACAAATTCAATTAAAGCTGGCACTGTTGTCCCTCTCTGCTGTGTGACTCTGATTAGGTGAAGCACATTATTGCTTTACAAAATATAGAATGTTGTCCTCCCTTATCTCTGTTTGTCTTTCCATTGCGTGGATTAGAGAAAACAAGGTCCTGTGATGTCTTCTCCTTTCCTTTCTCCGGTGGCCCTCCTTCCCCAGGTCACCTCGTGTCACTGCGGTGTGGCTTCCTTTGTTGTTCTGAGGGGGAGATCATCGGAACTGCCCATGGTTGGTCTGAACACTATTAGAGGGAACCACCAGATCTCCCACAGCCCCAAAGTACGGGCATCGTCCTCTCCAGCTCACATCATCCTGTGTACCTCCCGGGGAGCGGGGAGCAAGATAGGTAGTGTGGCTGCGTGAGGGGCAGTGTCCCAAGATGGGGTTCTCTGGATGGAATCACACGGTGAGGAAAGTTTCTTTGACTAATAAATCAGCCTCTTTCATATCCATTGAGGTTACAGGTAGTTAACAGTTTGCTGAGCATCCTATCGTATGCTTACTTGTGTGGAGGAGACAGACCTATAAAGTGCCTTAAAATTTAGGGGGCCAAGAAACCGATTTGGAGAAGGCAAAATTAACAAACTTGGTTTGCACGCTCCAGTATGGCAGCCAATACCCATGCATGGCTATTGAAGTTAAAATTAATTAAGCTAAATCAAATTAAAAATCAGTTGCTAGGCACATTGCAAATGTTCAGTAGCCTGCACGTGGTTAATGGCTGCTGAAGTGAATAGTGCAGAAGAATATATTCATCCTTGTAGAAGGTTCTACTAGCCTTTGCTGGTCTGGAGGTTAAATCATGTGATTGGGAACAGAAGAGCTTTAGAAGGGAAATCTGGGAGGACCCAAGGAGCCATGGATGGCTCATTGCTGGGCCTCTGAGGTATGAGTAGATCTGTGGGAGGGGATGGTGACCCTGGCTCTGAGGGGAGATCAGGTTGGCAGGGAGCATATAGGGCTAGTGGCTCAGAATTGACTCTGACCTAGTTTTGTGTTAAAAGCCGGTTTCAAAGTACTTGAGGGGCGTGAAGTAAACGAACAGGCTGTTGTAAAGCAGGGTGACAGATCACTGAGGTTTGGGCTAGGAGGTTCTAGTTTCTGGTTTCAGAGATGCCCTCCCCCCCCCGTCTTGGGGCCTTGGTCCCTGTTTACTGCACCAGGGCTCTTGGTGTCCACTGAGGCAGGATCAAAGTTGGGTCGGCTCATGGTCCTTTTTCACTTGTAAATTCCGGGCTTTGATGGAGTTGAAAATAATCTCCAGCTAAGATCTGGGGTCAGTAGCTGATGGAAGTGGAAGGAAGAGCAGCCCCCAGGCCTTGAGACCAGATATCAGTGGGTGCCTGGGAATTGAAGGGGCTCCTTTTCAGGAGGACGAAGGCACTGGTACTCATGATTAAGATGTTTTGACTGCTTGGGCCCAGAGGAGTTGGCCCATCATCCATTGATGATTCCCTTAAGAAGCAGGTGCAGGGATCCAGGGAGAGACCTGGAGGAGCCAAGATTCAGGACCGCAGACTTGATCCCTGCCCAGATCCTGGGGTTGGAGGAGGGGCCAAAGCTCCTGTCACCCGCAAATCCCAGGGATGTTTGGCGGCCTTGCCAGGAGGAATGTCAGCCACAAGCGGGAAGGACAGGGCACTGGCGTCTGCATTTGAGTCCCTTCCATGATTCCCAAGAGGCCCTTGCATGTTCTGAGTCAGGACTCCTCCCTTCTGATTTGAGGTCCTCTCTTCTGCTGCAGGCCCTTCAAAGTCATGTGGGGTCTCTTTTCTCCTCTCTTCCCTGGTCTGCAGCGGTGCTTCAGGGTCCAAGAGGGAGGTGGGCGGGCAGGGTTGGTGTCTGCTGTGTTCCAAGGGGCTGCAGGTGCTCTTGGTAATGGTTTAAGGCCCCATGGTACAGAGACCCACACATCATTGCACCTTACTGCTGACACTCCCCGGCATCTTTCTTGACTCCTTCCATCCCACCAGAGCGGGAGGCTAGGCCCGTCAGGAGGGGTTCAGTGGTCTGTCCAAGGCCTTACCTGGCATCAGCATCAGGGACACAGTTCCCCAGGACCTTCTCTGAGTCTGGGTTTCTTTGGTTTTTTGGTTGCTAGAGGGAGTAGTGCTGGGAGTATAGACCTGGCAGCACAAAACTGAGCTCTTGGCACTAGGTCTTCCTACGTAGGTCACTTCATAAATGGGGACGTTGGTAAAGAGAAGGGGCCACGCCACTGGGTGGCTTGATGTACACCAGGTATGTGACCCACATCAGACTTTGTACCCTCTCTGGTCTTGAGAGGAATACTGATATTTTGTATTTTAAGATGTATACAGATGCATATTTTTAGAGAAGAGCCTGTTATTATTTGTTATGTGTCGGATGGGAAAGCCAAACATGGGGTCCAGGCTATATGCCCTGCTAACTGGGCATGTGTCCTGCAGTAGGTCAGTTAAATTTTCCAGGTTTGGGTGCCCATGGCAGAGGTCAGGCTACCCATTGCTCCTGAGCACTGGCATTGGTGGGTAGCGGAAGGCTGTGCCGGGGGCAAGAGGCCAAGAGCTGGCCGGATGGCTTGCTGACCAGCCCCGTGTCTGACCATCAGCAGCGTCTGAGCCAGAGTGGATGCCCCTGGTGTGGCCTTGATGGCTCCAGGGTAGCCTGTGCCATTAATTAACAGTCCTCCCTGACCAACCGTCACTTCTTTTGTGTGAAGACGTGGAAAGTGTTGCACCTAGCGCCTCGGCAGAGAGGATGGGGCCAGATAACTCAGTGGGATGTGAATCTGTTCTTGCCTTGAAGTTAGAAGAATCTTAGTGTAGCAGTGTCTCCTGGCGGAGATGCGGAATTCTTTGTGTTCCCTGTCTGCAACTTCTTCCCCACTTGAGGTGTGGGGCCAGACGTGGCTGCTGTGATCGGTGTGCAGGCTGGGCCCTGCACAGGGGCACCAGCTGAGGGAGGAAGTGAGGGCTGCAGTCTAACCTACCGTTCGCTAGTCAGGCTTCGTGTTGGCTTGTGGCTGGGTCCATCCACATGGGTGCCTTCTTGTAATTCACCCAAAGATACGGTGTGGGCTGGGGACTGTCCTGGGATGAGAGTTGGGGACTGATTCCTAAAGCTGACGAGGAAATTAGGATTTGCATCCAGGTACCACTCAGCAACCCCCTAGGGCTGGGTAAGACTGGAAATCAGAAGTCTAAGGAAGCAGGAGGAGAGAGGGATGCCTGGTGAGGTCTGTTCTCTTTCTTCTTCTTCCTGCTCACTAAATGCTAAAACAGTCGTTTCAGCCCTGGAGCTTCGGACCATGGAGTCCTGTGCTCTAGGCCATCATGTGTGGCTGGATCCAGGAAGAAGAGACACAGTGGAAAGGGGGATGAGGCTCTGGCAGTGCCCTTTGGGGGGCTTTATTTCCTGATCCAGTAAACATCGCTGTGTGCTAGCTGGCAGGTGGGAGAGGCTGGGACATGGCCCCAAGGTCAACCCCCATCAGTAACTCATGTTCCCTCCAAGACTGGCCAAGCTGTGTGTTTATTCTGCTAGGAACATGAGCCGTCCCAAAGGGTCATATGAAAGGGCATCTTACTCTTGAGGGACGTTTCCAGGCATCTCCATGGCCCGTGTCCGTCCAGCACTCATCTGGAAGGTGAGGAGTGGTGACCGAAGGTGGAAGCTATGTGGCCACCACTCGAAGCCTTTTCTGTCTCAGACAAGTTGCGGGTGACAAAGGGAGCTGTATGGCTGATGCCTTCTCTCTGCTTGGCTTCTCTCCACTGATTCTTCTTCTGAACCCAAAGCAAAGGTGAAGGGGACCTACTGACAGGTCCCTGCGGGCTCCTCCACCGACCGTCATGCTCTTATGGGGTGCCTTGCCCCCGACCCTTCTGTGGCAGGTGACTGAGTCAGTCATGTTGCTGCCATTGTGACGATCCATGTTATCTCTAGGCTCCCAGCCCACACACTGGATGGACACTTGCAACCTGGCCTCCCGCCCAGGGCCTCGACCTGTTACTCAGCCCCCTCCGTCCCCACAGCTAAAAATAAACCTGCCGCTGCTGCAGTCCCCCACACACAGCCCCCCACACACAGCCCGGCCCTGCTGTCTGCCCCAGGGCTGCCTGCCACACCGCCGAGCCCACTCTCTCTTGTCACTTGTGGTCTCCCCATTTGCCCCCTTCTCTTGTAGCCCGAGCTTGGGAGGTGGTGGGGGGCAACTCATGGTTCTGAGCGCTGGGAGTGAGATACGATACCTGGAGCAGCACCAGGCTCGGTTTGCTCCCAGCGCTCGGAAACGTGAGTTGCCCCCCACCACCTCCCAAGCTCGGGCTACGGGAGAAGAGGCAGTGCAGTGCGTACAAAGGCTCTGGGGAGCCACCGTGCTTCTTCCCCGTGAGGGGAAGGGCTGGGAGGAGGTTGCAGAAGTTCCCCGGGTCAATTAGACTTTCCCCCGTGCTTGCCTCCTGCTCCGGCTTCCTCCAGGCTGCAACGGCAAGCAGGCCTCCCCGCAGAAGGTACACGGAGGCCAGCAGGAGAGCTCTGCCTGAGGCTGCCCCAGGCCCTCACCCCCACTGCCCTGTGACCGAGCTCGCTCCCTGCCCTGGGACTCCTGCCCTGCTGCTGAGCTATATTCTCCACCCCTGCAGCGTGGGGCTTCAGGTTACCACATTCAGAAGTGTGACCTCATCCTGTTGGCTTCCAAGGATAACTGGGCCCTGGCTCTCAGGGCCTCCCTCCTGAGTCAGGCCATGGCCCCTCTGGCCCTCCCAGCTTCGCCACCTGCAGGATGTCACAGAGAGCACGGGTCTCTTCTGCCTCCTGTGAGGGCAGGGGTGGTGCTGATCGGTGTCCACTGAGGTCCATTGAGGTGACCTCTTGCCCTACTGCCTGGGGATCCCGGAGACCTACAGGATGTGAGGAAAGGGGCTCAGGGAGCTGGGGTACCTGCTTAAGTGGTAGATACTGGGCAGACTATATCTTTTAGCTTGACTTTGGCACTCTCTTCTTACTGATTTTTCCGATCCTTGGGCAGGTGTTGATACTAACCATGCACAGAAGGATTCTGTGTCTTTTTTCTGGGATTGGGATTTGTTTGGGAGAAGGTGTGTTGGGGGAAGAGTAATAGAAGCTGAGGCAGGTCTGGGGGGCCCTCTGGCTTGAGCTAGAGTTACATACTGGACCAGGTCTCCATGGACTGCTTCCTCCTGTCTGTCCCTGCAGGGCCTCATTTCCTCTGCAGGGAGAGATTTATCTGCCAAGGCCCATTGGCTTCTGGAGGGAGGAGTTGGGTGTAAATGGCTAAGAGTTTATTTTTAACTCTGACAGAAGGAGCCCCTGTCCTTGGAGTCACCATACCCTCCCTCTTCTCTGTCCCGGGCCTCCTTCTCTGGCTTCTGTAATTCTTAGAGGAAGGCTTGTAGATTCCAAAGGCCAGGCTTCACAGGAGCTGGGGAAGGGGAGCCTCTCTAAGTGAAGAATCTGCAGGTTGCCCGACAGGCCCGACTTCTGTAGAGCCCAGAGCACCGTGGGGGCAGGGGAGTAGAGGGGGAGCCCTGGGCATTGGAGGCCACAAGTGTGGAACGCACAGCATCCTAGGAATGCAGGTGGACTGGTGCGGAGGCCACAGGGGCCTTGGAACTCGGAGGACCCTGTCTACTCTGTTGTGCTGGGGAGGGTGGCAGGGGACATCTCGTGGCCTTCGTGGTGCCTCTGTGTTTCCAGGCACCCAGGTCTCTGAAAAGCAGAAGGCCATGGGGACAGAGTGAGTGTACCTGGTAGCTTGCTTTGTAAATGCTCATGTTTACAGAAACCCGGAAGCTTTGTTATTCCCTCTGACTGCCGGCCTCCCAAGCGTCACATCCGTTCTTTCCACTAGAGCCCACGTGGGATTCTCAGGGGTTTCCTACCTTCATGTCCCCCTCCCCTGGCAGGGCACTAGTCCCCTGTGCTCCTAGGGAGGAGGACGAGGGGTGAGAGCACCCTTGACCCTTCTGATTTCGTGGACTTGTTTTTGTTACCTTGCCTTAGATTTTTAAAAAGAACATAAAATTGAGTTAGAGGTGTGTAATTAGAGAAAGAAGGGATGGAGAGTAGGGGGGTGGCGAGGGGGGCAGCCGAAACATTTAGCTGACTCTGAGAACCTCAGGCGGGGAATTAGGGTCTTGCCCCTCTGTCCCTTGGACCACATGCGGGACTACTTTGCCAGCCCTGGTCATGTAGCTTCGTAGTTTCAACCCTTCAGTGGGTCCCCTTTGCCTGGGGAGCACAGGAGATTTTCAGATCCTTCCTTGATCTGACCCCAATCTGGTTTTTGGTTGTGGTTTTTTTTTTTTTTTTTTTTTTTTTTTTTTTTTCTGAATGACTGCTATGTTTCAGCTCAAGGGGCTTACATT
The DNA here is from genome assembly GCF_014898765.1 of Herpailurus yagouaroundi. Lineage (NCBI taxonomy): Eukaryota > Metazoa > Chordata > Mammalia > Carnivora > Felidae > Herpailurus > Herpailurus yagouaroundi. The sequence continues at coordinate 1,826,186 of NW_024412620.1, forward strand.
TGCTCTTTCCTTAATAGGACCCTTCCCCTCCCCCTCCACTGTCACCTTTGCCCGTGGTATGTGTGCCATCTGTTCATCCGTATCTTCTTTGCCTCCCTGCCCCACCCCTGTCTGTATCTACCTACTCCACCCTGTACAAATGCTGCCACCCTCATGAAAGCCTTCACCCTAGAAGTGGGTCTCCCCCACCCTCCCCCGCCAAACTTGCCAAGACACTCCTCCCTTCTATTTCAGTTGAAGACAGTTTCTCCATGTTCAGGGAGCTTTCTAAAGATTGGATTGCAAGTTCCTGAAGACTCACATCTTCATTCTCTTTACATTCTCTTACTTCCACGTGACTCTATGCCCTCATTTAGAAAAATTTCATGGAGTATTTTGGCATCATGAGTTATACCCAGCTGCCTAAGAAAGGTGCGATAACTGAGTAATGGTGGATGCTATCTGCATCGATATAAGGTACGAATGGTGATCCTCAGGGTGGAGGGGGACGGCCGTGGGCGTGGAACAGTATTAGGCTGGGCTCTCTGAGACTAGCCAGGGGTATAGTGAAGCCCCCCGAGTGTCTGTCCCTGCTCTCCCTCCTGTCTGCCAAAAAGCCATTCATAGCAGAACAGTCTTCTGGGCATCTCTTTTCTCCACACATTCGGATCTGCTGACTCAAGCTGGCACCTTCTGTTTCTGCTAACGGATTTCTCGTTCTCGTAAGGGCCCTGACCACAGTTTCCCATTGATGCCTCTTGTCTTTCTCGTCCCTGCTCCAGCGCCCCTCCTTTTCCGGTTCCACTACGGAGATGACCCTTCTGCCTCTCAGAGAATTTTCACTAAGGGAGGGACAGATGTGGAAGTAGCCAGCTCTCCTCTGGCTCTTGGCATCTTCTAGTTAGCTCCAGACAAAGCAGAGACACACAGATGTAGTCCAAGGTGATCGTACTGCTGGCTTTGCTCCTGGGTGAGGCGAGAACACCAGCGTTGAATACCAGGCTGCCAGGTCTGAGGTCAGAGGTTTGACTCTCGTGGGGCCACTTGACTCCGTGCCGCACCGTTGTAGGAGAAACAGAAGGGGACTGGTATCTGAGAGACCTGGCTTGTGTGGGCCTCGGCAGGTCCGAGAACCTGTCTGGGCCTCATTCAGTTTCCTCGTTTGTGAATCAGAGGGCTCAGAGTTGATCTCAGAGGACGCCTGCTTCGAATGAAGGGCTTTCTGTAGTGCTGCTTCTGTGACCCCACCGCTGGGAATACTGCCCTGTGCTGGAGGACGTGGGGCAGTCCAGGTTCCAGGCCGCAGGGGCCATCCTCTCCGCCCTCACTTTCTGCAGGCCAGCGCTCTTTCACCCTTCTCCGGGCTGTCGTATTTTTATTCATTCAGCCGTTCAACCGATGTTTGTAAACATTTATTCTCCTCCATGCCTGCCTCCTGTCTTCGCTGCTGACTGGCCATCAGGAGGCCCAGATGGCAGGATTAGCCTCGACTGGGAGACTAGTCAGGGTCATCCCCTTGGGTTTAGACCCCTTTAATACCTCTGCTATATGAGATGAGAAGAATTTGGAACAATGAGGGCTGATTCTTTCTAGCAGCTCGGACTAGACTCCTGCCTTTCTAAGCAGGATTTGCCTTAGGGTGCCTTCTATCCCTCTGAGATCCAAAGCAACTTACTACTCAAGAAAATTAATTAGCAGTGTTAAGGATGACTTTGCAGCCTCCCTACGGATAGATCGGAACAGCAGATCGACTTTGAAACATATAACAGTCCTCAACCTTCTGCCCCATTCAGTTCACTGTTGAAGGTTTAGCAACCCTGTGAAGGTTTCCCAGATTAATAACAAGTCTTTCTTGAGCAGATACTATGTGGCAAGCATTGTGTTAGGTGTCCTACTTATATTCTTGTTAATTCCCTATATTAATACTGCCAAGTAAAAGTATTCACAGAATACTTAACATTTTACAGAAGGGGAAATGCGATCAGACATGTTCGGAGCAATGCATTCATTAGCAACCATTTGTTGAGTACCCACTGAGTGCTAAATATCGTTTTAGGCTCTGGGGATACATGAAGTGCACAAGACAGAAAAACAAAAACAAAAACAACCTGCACAGAGCCTGCCATCCTAGTAAGGGGAGACAGACAAAACGTAATCAATTAAATGATACAGTTTGACAGATGGTGATAGATACAGTGGCAAAAAAATGAAGGAGGGAGGAGGCCCTGGAATGCTGAGAATGTGTGTGGCTCAGGGAAGGCTTTCCTGGGAAGGTGGTGTTGCCTGCACTGTGGGAATACTGGGATGGGAGGGGCGGGGGCAGGGGGCAGAAGGAACAGCAGGTTGCAAAGCCCTGAGGCCGTTAATGGTGGGAGTGTCTTACGCTGAAACCTGGGCTCCTTTGGCATTTGCAATATTGCCGAATTGTTCCTCCATGACTCCCTTATAATCTAGTACTCAGTTGACCTAGCGATTTGTGTTGTATCATCAAATATTTATGGAATGCTTATTTCGTGCAAATCGCCACCATGGTAAGGTGTGGGCCTTGCCTTTGGGAACTTACAGTTCAGAACAGGAGTGAACACCTGTGTGCATATAAAAGGGATGAATACCACCCCCCCCCCCCCACAGCAGTCTGGATTGTGCCCTTTCACACACATTCCCATTTGGTAATCTCTGGTGAAGGTAGTACTTCTCTGACGGAGGCAGGCCAGGTGGCCTGATTTCTGGGTTTACACACGAAGAAAGAGGTTCAGGGAGATGGTGGTGGGGACGCAGGTGGAGTCAGGGCACAGGATACAGAGACACGGGATGGGCCCCTCAGGGTGGAAGGGCTCACTTTTGCCTGGCATGGGCAGAGGACACATCATGGAATCACATCTGTGACACACCCAGGGGAGGGTACAGATAAAAGTTTGGCCAGTGGAGGGGATTCTAAGGGGAAATGGTGAAGAACTACACTGGCTACTCCTGTCTTCTGTTTGGCTGAGAGGGAAAGAGATGACCTCCTCCCAGGGATCTTTCTGGTAAGAGGAAATGCTCGGTATGGGTGTGGCTGGCTGACCATCCAAGAGAATCAGGGAGGAAAGGGGGAATAAAAAAGAGGGGGCCGGCCTGAGCCTGGGGCAGAACTTATTTTTATCCTCCTTTGGGCCCTAACGGGACTTCTGTCTCGCTCTGAAGAATCGCCTCCATCCTGTGTTCAGCCTCCCGGTGGAGGAGCAGGCAGGCGGCCTGTCAGGTGATGGGGAGGCTGTCTGTCCCCCAAGCTCTGGCCATCTTTGCTTCCTGCCTCTCAGGAGCCCAGAAGTCAGGGCTCGGGATGGAGCTGACCGTTAGCACAGATGGGAAAGTGAAGCAAACCCTGGGGTTTTTTCCTGAGTGCCTGCGGTGATGAAGGAAGTTGCAACATCATTTTCTTTTTCTTTTCTTTTCTTTTCTTTCTTTCTCTCTCTCTTTTTTTCTTTTTCTAGAAGGGGGAAAACCATCTTCCAGTAAACTTCACAAACAGTATCCAGTCTTCGATGGAAGCCATTGCCCCACCCCCACAGTGCTTTTCGTATTTGATCTTTTCTTCCATCTTTCTCCCCTGTCTCCCCCCCACCCCACTGTGGTGTTCCTCTTGGCTGAGAGGCCACGTCCCTGCGTCAGGCTGGCTACCCAGAGGCTTGCTCGGTGGCCTCTCCTTGACGGGGAGCTGTTGAAATACGACAGGTGGTTCCTGATACCCACCTGGCCTCTCCTGCTGTCGCATCAGTCTGTTCCTTTGGTATTCCAGAAGGTTGAGGCAGCACTTCTCAGCTCAGGTAACCACACTTTGTGGTAGATTCAGAGCATGTGTGCAGGCAGATGCTGGGCAAAAAGGGCCTAAAATGTGGAAGGCAGGAATCAAGGCTGGAAGACCACACGTGTTAATCTTGAGTCCTCGGTCAGGTTTGAACTTGGCCTTTTACCGTACCTGGGCAGGGGTCCAGTTATGTTTGAGAGTGTGCAGATGATCTCTTTTGCCTGATGAAAAATTCTGAGGTCTGGAAAAGTAGTGGATTTGGGGTTTGCTTTTTGTTTTGTGAGATTCATTTTCTCTCTCTTGGATTTCTGCACCCCAATACAGCCAAAAAGTTCCGGTACAAAATTTGAGAGTCCAGCTCTAGTCGGCCAAGGAGTGTTCTAGGTCATCCCTGAGAATGAGGTCTGCCTGCTCCAAGGAAGCCGGGAGACACCCCACTGCCTGGGCTGGTACCTCTGGGGCTGCTGGTACCTCTGGGGCTGCTGGTGGTGTTGCTTTCTCAGGCAGGGAAGGGCAGAGCCCTTGGGGTGAGAGTTTTAGTTTGGGCTCTTTGTTCTCTGTACCTGTTGTCTTTGGTACAGCTGACACAGAGCTCCTCCTTTCCTGCTATTTTCTTCAAATTTAACCTCTCTGTCATCAGGTAGCTCACTTCAGGCTGGAAATGAGCTCTGAGAGGCGGTGGTCGAGGGAGTTGGCTTGTTTACCTGGATCCCACAGTGAGTACATAAGCCATCTTTCGCAGGAAGCTGCTGCGGCCAATAGAGTAGCCCCTGGTCATCTGTGGCTATTTCAATTGAATACATAAAATTATAAATTAGTTCCCCTATAGCACTAGCCACCTTTCAAGTCCTTGGTAGTCTCATATAGCTCGTGGCCACTGTATTGGGCAGTGCAGATAGAGAACATTCTATCATCACAGAACATTCTCTTAGACAATGCTGGACTCTGAGGTAATCATTCTACACCCTGGTGAAGATTTATCTGAGCTGGAAAGGGGATTTATGGAAGAGCACAAGGAGAGGTTTGAAGGCCCAGGCGAGAGGGTAAAAAGAAGGTAATCATTTAGAAAGGACCTTACGTAGTATTTACTTTGTCTTGTTTAAGACTGTATACCTGCAAATGGCCATCTAGCCCAGTGGCTCTCTAAGTCAGTTGTCAGAATCACCCATAGATAACATTGAAATATAGAGATTCTTCAAAAATTAATAAGCATTAAAAAAAAAGAAAAGTTATTTATTTTCTAAAGGGGGCACCTGGGTGGCTCAGTCGCTTGGGCGTCTGACTTCAGCTCAGGTCATGATCTTGCGGTTTGTGGGTTCGAGCCCTGCATCGGGCTCTGCTGACAGCTTAGAGCCTGGAGCCTGCTTCAGATTCTGTGTCTCCCTCTCTCTCTCTGCCCCTCCCCTGCTTGCACACATGCACATGTGCTCTCTCTCTCAAAAATAAATACTAAAAAAGAAGAAAGTTAAAAAAACAAAAATAGAGATTCCTGGCTCCACTCTTTGTATCTTACTGAGTGTGGGACTCTACAGAGGAGAGGTATTCAGGAATGTGTGTTTTCATCTGATGATTATCTGGGTTTGGCCACCACTGATCGATTGACCTTATGCTTCAATTGCTCTGGTGATGGGGGAGCTTACCCCTTTTCAGGTAAACCTTACCATTGGGGCACCGGAGTGGCTCAGTCGGTTGAGCATCCGACTTCGGCTAGGGTCATGATCTCACAGTTCGTGGGTTCAAGCCCCATGTCAGGCTCCCTGCTGTCAGTGCAGAGCCCGCTTTAGATGCTCTGTCCTTCTCTCTCTGCCCGCCCCTGCCCCCCCCCCCGCCCATTCTTGCATGCGCTCTCCCAAAAATGAATATTTCAAAAAATAATAAAAATAAATAAACTCCTTGGTTTAAAAAAAAAAAAAACCTTACCATTAAAAAAAAATTTGCTGTTGTTAAAGTTCAAAATTTTGTTCCTGGGACTTGTAATATTCCTCGGTGCTAGTGGCCTTTTCTGGAGCCTCAGAGAATGCATCAGTTCCATCTTCTGTATGCAGGCTAATGCAGATATTTGAACACAGCCTGTGACCCAATGTCATGGCACATTTTCAGAGTACTTGACCTGCCAAGGGCCCTGGAGAGATGCAAAGATGTGACGTCATTCCCTGATCCCTCCGATTACCGGGCCTTCCTGAGAGATTGGGGAAAGGTCCACGTCTCAGGGGACCGTGTCAACGGGGAGTCCCAGAGGCTGTCCAGCTGCTGCGGACCATGCATGTCCTCCACCCCTCTGCACACTGATTCATGGGAAAGAGGCCCCAACTCCCCGTGGTCAACTCTGCGTCTTGAGGGCACTGATCTGGTTTTCTTCAGAGGCACCAAGAGACTCAGCCATCCATCCATTCCTGGTCAGATAGGACCACAAACATTACTTCTGCTTGGAGACCTTCAGTAGCACCACCCTCCCTGGCCCCCAGCGTAACGCTCCCACTCCTGACATGGTATTCAAACAAGCTGGCTTTGACCTTCCCTCCCACGCCCACCCCTCGCACACAGACCCTCACCCTTTCAGAGATGACTGCTTCCAGTCTGAGTGCATTCTTATGCTCCCAGATCTTCTGTTGGGCCTTCCTAATGTTCATCCTTTTATATCCTGGTGGAGTTATAGCTAGCCTTTGAGGCTGAGATTTTACCTGCAGACTGCCCACCCCCACCCCCAACTCCAGGCAGAATTACCTTCCCTATGCTAGTGGTAGTTCATACTGGCTGTAGGTCTGCTGTGAATTTGAACTGCAGTCACTCTTGTTTCCTTCCCTGCTAGACTCTGAGCTCCTTGAGGACAAGGACTGTGTCTCATTTATTTGGAGTCCTCCAGTGCAAAGCACAGTGCCAGGTACCTAGCTGAGGTGTTGTGTGTGCCCACAGAAGTGGGCCAGTCTCTTGGCTGTTTTGTCTTTTGGATTCTGAGGAGTCTGCCGCGGGGAGCTGGAGCCCCTTCTGCACTCCCTTCCCCTGTGCCAGCTTTCTCTCCGCAGTGGCCTCGGGCCCCATCAGCTCTCTTGAGAAAAGTACTGTTTAGCAGCTGATAATTAACAAGCAGGGCTTGGAGCCTTGGCTGCCTCAGAGGCAAAACTGGTATTTAAACAATAAAGTTTTTAAAATCAGGAATTAAAGTGTCAGCTTCAGAAGCAGCGACATCCAAGCAGAAGCCTGCCCGGTTAAGATAAATGGAACGATGAGTGGAGCCAAAGGGTTCTCTCTAACCCCACGGGGGCCCGGGGGGCAAGCGGCCTGGCTGGGGTGCTGTTCTCTCTAGCCCCGCAGGGGTCCGGGGGGGAAGCCGCCTGGCTGGGGTGCTACAAAGGGAAGCTTCTGTCTCTGCTCTTGGTGTGGGGCCTGGGGCTGCTTCACTAGGAAAGCCTGTCAGCTTGCCTTTCCACTCCCAGCTTCCATAGATCAGACTAATTTTGCCAGGTGGGCAAGAAGAGAAATTCGGAAAAATAGGGTAGGAATTAGGAATAAACTGAGGGCTTTTTCTAAGGTGATGAAAAGCACACTTTTGTTTTTAGTGGCAAGTAGGGACCGTTCAATACTGCCTCGAGGTGTCCCCTCGTGTTTTCTTCTGATGCTTTGAGGGCTGAGAATGGAGAGCCGACACTGGGGCCTCCTCCCTTCCTAGGTCAGAACCAGGGCATGAGGAATCCCCCAGCCTCCTGCTGTTGCCCAGATACTAACCACAATCGCCATCTCCACTGTTCTAAGAAACATGCATACCAGGAACAGTCCGTGGCTTCAGAACAAGGGCAGCTGCTCAAGAGGCAGAGGCTTCCTGTGTGTGTGTGTGTGTGTGTGTGTGTGTGCGCGCGCGCGTGCGTGCGTGTGTGCGCGCGCATGCGGGTGGGGTGAGGCGGGGATTGAGGGTACCCTGCGACCTGTCACCAGGGCACCTGCCTCTGTGCCCAGCTGCAGAGCCCGGTGGAAGATGCCTTTTCAGAGTGCATGGTTGTGAGTGAAGCAGGGGCCTCCTGAAGGGTCTCTTCCATAAGTTCACCCCAGATACGTGGCCAAAATTAGACAAATACTTTTTTAGGCGGGTGAGTAGGGAGAGACTACTGTCGAGTCCAAGAGACGATCTGAGATACACAGTTTGAATGTAAAAATACTGGGCTTACTGGGAAATGTTGACGATCTGTGTCCTGTCTGATGCTCCTGTCACCTATCCTTTGGTGTCTGTGGTATTGATACACCCACACCACGTGTGACCCTTATGGTGTGTGGTCTGTGGTCGTACGTTGAGTGCAGTGACCCAGTTACCTGTGTGGACAAAAGCAAAACAGTTGGGGTAGTTTAGGAGGAGAACGAAACCCACTGGCTCACCTGGGGTTGAACCCTTGTCCTTGGTGACATAAACACAGATGATTCACAGCCAGTGTTGGCTTGGGCGTGTGCAGAGAATCCATCTCTTCGATGACATTCTAATGGCCCTTGCAGAAACTTCCCCACTAGTTGAACAGAATGGTGAAGGTACCATGGGCATGTGCGTGCTCCTTCATCTGCCCACCCAGCCGTTCTCTGGAAGTTTATCGAGGGGAGACCATGTAAGCCAAGTACGTCTTCCATACTCCACGTGTAGAAGAGCTGTGGACAGGGGGCCGGGTGAACGTGGAGGAAAGAGCCGCCCATGTTTCTCCAAGCACCAGACAGTCTTGGAACGTGCTGCTGGAGTGCCCATCCTGAGATGCTCTGTGACCAGAGAAACCTGGGAAACACTGCAGTGCACATTAACATTTTAAAGGCTCTGAGAAGTTCTGTAGCAAAATAATGCATTCGACTTTGTAAAACCTAGTGCTTCTGACATGTATAGGATCCCTTTTTTACTCACCACTTATTAATATCCTGGTAGAATACTGAGAAATGGCTGTGCACAGTCTCCCTGCTCTGGCAGAACGGTCCAGTGATTCGAGAAAAATTCACCTGACTCTGACTCAGCACGGGTTTGAGAGGCTTTAAAAAGGTGTGCGTGTGTGTGTGTGTGTGTGTGTGCACATGTGTGCGCATGCGTGTGTGCTGGGGGGTGTGGCAGAGAAGGGCCCCCACCCGGCAGGTGGCTTCTATTGAAGTTGGCCCTGTCTGCATCCCTGCTGGCTTTGTGCTTCTGGAGAAGGCTTTTGTCCTGGCTTGAACATACTGAATAGCAGCTACATCTGTCATGCCTGGGAAGCGGCAGTTTGCAGCATGGGGGGTGAACAAGCAGTGAGCAGACACCCCAGCTTGAGGCCCAGGCTGCTGAGAGCCCCTCTGTATGGAAGGGAGGGGCTGGCGGTCCAGAGGCAGCTGCTCGCTAATCCTGGAAGTGGAGGGGAGCAAGGCATAGCTCCCTTGTCGCTGCATTCTCCTCGTCCGGTGGGGGAGGTTGTGTTGAACCTTGAGGCGGTAGCTGGGAAGAAGCAGGTGGGCAGGGTATTTCCTCCCCTTTGCTAATAACCACAAGGCATCTGGAGGGTGGACCAGAGCGGAAAGGCACTCAGCTCTCCATTACCCAGGGGAGGCTGAGATGAAGCCATTTTGGTTTAAATGTGAGGAAGAATTCAAAATTGCGAAGTGGACTTAGCAAAGTTTGTGGTGTTTTACAGTTGGAGGGTCCCGGCTAGAATTGCTTTTAGGCCGTTGGTGACAGGAGATAGGTATAAGTGCCTGGCCTCCCCGAGGGCCGGCCCCTTGAGAAAGGTCTGGGAGGCCTTCCTGGATTCTCCCCCTGGAACAAAACCAGGTGCAGGCACTTCCTGAGCCGGTGGCAGGCCTCAGTACCCCTCCTGCACAGCTTTGCCAGGAGGCAAAGGATTTCTAAGGAAATGGGCAACTGGGAAAAAATGGGAATGTGTGTAGGAATCAGTCACTCTTCCTGGGGATCGTACATGTCCGATGTGGGTAGACCTCTGTGTAATTAAGGCGGGCTCAGGATTTCCCAATCTGTTTGTACGGATGTAGGTATTAATATACTTTTATGATGCTTTTCCTCTTTTGACCTTCCCAGAGGGGGAGGAGTTAGGTCCTCAGCAACGAGGGTGAGGTGTCCCTTACCTCCCCTCTAATCTGGCCTTCGCCTTCTCTTCTCAGTCACAGCCGCAGAGCTCCCTGGAGTCATTCATCCAGATGGGGGAGGAGCAAATCCAATCCCTCCGATCGATCGTTGCCCTTGTTAGAGAAAAGGCAGATGCTGTCCCTCCGCTCCCTCTGAACAGGAAGTCCGGGTGGGCCAGGCTTTGGTTTGGGAAACAGGAGTATTAGCTTCTGCTGCCAACTGGGGTTGTGTTTGCAGACTCCCAGGCTCCAGTGTCTCCGGAGGGACCGGCAGCTCTGACCCCCGTGGACTTGCTGTGGTCCCCGGGGAGGGAGCCTTTGCCAGGAACCTCTGAGCTCACTGGAGGTGGGTGTTGGGTAAGGGTGGTGGAGGACTGAGTAGTAGGAGAGGAGCAGGGGGATGACTCCCTCCTTCCTCCATCAGCTGGGGATGCATCACCACTGCTGGGAATGCATTCAGGCCACTTCTAGACAAATTGGTCATTATGGAAATTCTTTCTTACCCCATGGTGGGGCTTTACTGCGTGTTCAGAAGAATCTTTAGATGTCCTGGCCGTGAGGGTCCAACCCTTTTGCCTGCTGTCCCCTCAAGGCTAGAAGGCGGAGCAGTGTCTGAGCCCCCATTCCTGTGATCTCTCCCTGTTCTCCCTTCTCGTGTCGGCCGGTCTTCACCTGGGCAGACGTTGGGGCGGTGGTCTGGTGCATAGCAGGCATGCCTTGCCTTCCTCTTCCCCATAGGTCCGGGCCCTGTTGGGTCTCCACTTCCTGTCATGGCCTCACTGGCCGCTGTGGTGGCACATCTGGACCTAGACAGGGTGTCCTGTTGTCCTGCATAACGAGGATCCCAGACTTCCCCTAGGTGATTTGCCACAGTTATTCCAGGGACGAGCGGGATTTCCCCTACCCCCAAGCACTCCAGAGACTTCCTCCAGGCTGCGGGCTCCCATTTCTGAGTCTTGACCTCTTAGCAGTCTACTCTCCTGTTCCTCCCCTACCCCCACCCCTCACCCCAAGGAGAAAGGCGGGAAGGAAGTCCCGCCAGAATTGTGTTTTGGTTTGTGAGGTAACGGTCTTTGGGTTGAGAAACACACCCTCCCCTTTAAGATCTGAGGCCAGAAGCAATGGGAAACCAGAGTGGGCAAAGCAGGGAAAGGAGCAGGGGGAGGGGGTTGGGGGCTGGTTATAGGTACTGAAATCTGGGAGGGACTCCCAGGGGGCCCTGGGCGGTAGCCCTCCCTCTGTCACCCACCAGCAGGGAAACCTTGGCAAATACCTCAAACCCTCTGCACCCTGGTTTCCATGTGCCTAAAATGAAGGTTATGTCGACTCCACCTGGATTACGGATTTAAAGGTGACCTTATACACAGAAGCGCTCCAGAATATATAAAAATTAAACACATTTTGAGGTTATATTACCTGTCTAGGAGGAGAGAATCGTGTCAAAGAAGACGGAGTTATAGAAACCTTAGACCTCACGTAGGCTGGTTATATGTTAGATTTTACAGGAGAGGAGACAGTGAAAGTGACTTGTCTGTAGGTAGGCACTCAGCAGCAATTGTAGACGTGGGACTAGAACCAGGTCAGCCAGCTTTCTGGCACATCCTTCTATCGCTTGGCAAACTCTAGGTTGTGTCCTTGGGGTAGAGAGCCACAGAGTAGAGAAAACGTGGCACAGAAAATCTGACAGTCTTGTGTGCAATCCGATTTAAATCATCCATGCCACTGAGAGTAGGGGAGGGAGGACAATAGAGTAGATACTCTTAAAATTATTGAAATTGAACTTTGCGAAATATTATTGAATTTTTTTCCTGTAGCAAATGTATCTCCTTATTTCTCTCGGGCTCCCACAGTGTTCTGTGTCCCAGAGACCTGCTGAGTGTTGGGGGGCGGGGTGCTCCCACTCCTGTATTCAGTGTTTGCTGTGGCTACCCTACAAAGTGGATAGTCCACATGCAGCGGGTTAAGAGCTTGTCCCTTTCTCTGGGGACACACGGATATGATCGTGAGCTCCTTGCCTTTTGCCTGTAGGAGACTGGCTGGAATGTCTGACGCCACCATCGTACCTCTGCATCCTTTGGCTCCTGCCTAGAAACATGGTTTGTACAGATATGCAATGAATCGTAGACTGTCAGAGCTGGAAAACACATTAAGCGTCTTCTAAACTAGTCCCTTGAGTGTCCAGGGAGAGGGACCAAGGTCGGAGCGGGGCAAGGACCTGTCTGGGACGAGAGAGCCAGATAGTGATGGAACTGGTCTCACGGGGACAAGGACTTACGACAGGAAAGGTCTGCGTGCGAACCTCACGTGTGTCCCATCTTAGCTATGATCTCCTGTCCCTAGGTCAGCCGGGCCTCTTGCAGTTCTGCCCCAAGAGGCCCCTGTCCTGACCAGAACAGTTCCTCTACTTTCCCTTGCTGCTTTCCTCCCATGACCCCCCAGCCACCTCTTTTTCCCTTGTGATTCCTACTGGTTGTAACTTCCTTCCCTCCTCCCCCACTTTTTATCATGAAGCACTTTAGAGACGCAACAAGCTTGAAAGAACTTCACAGTGAACACCCGTGTACCCAGCCACCTAGATCGTACCATTAAAGTTCACTCTGCTTGCTTTCTCCGGTCTTTGCAGTCTTTCCATCTCTCCACCCATTTGTCAGCCCTATTTCAGGGATGCGTTTCGTTAGCAAGTCGCAGAAATCAGTACATTTCCCCCACTAAGCATTTCTGCATACATAGGCATTAGAGTTCGGTGTTTGTTCATGCATTTATTTTTTTGTGTTTTGGTGGTAAAATGTATGTAACTGTGAAATGCTCAAATTTCAGGTGTATGCTTTGATGTGTTTTGGTAAACGCTTCCATCTGTGAATTCCAAACCTCTTTCAAGACACAGAACAAACATTGTTTTAAGTTTATTTATTTATTTTGAGAGGGGGGGGCGGGGGGCCGGGGGGGGCCAACAAGGGGGGGGGAGAGAGAGAGAATCCCAAGCAGGCTATGCCCTGTCAGCGCAGAGCCCAACACAGGGCTTGATCCCATGAACCATGAAATCATGACCTGAGCCGGAGCAAGAGTCCAACGCTTAACCGATTGACCGCCCATGTGCCCCAGAACATTTTTATTACCTAAGTAAGTTCCCTCATGCTCCTTCACAATTCTGGTGTTTCTTCACCATAGGTTAGTTTTGCCTATTGTGGGACATCATATGAATGGAATCATCAGTATGAACTTTTTATTGTAAGGTTCATCCACATGGTTACCTGTGTAGGTCATTTGTTCCTTTTTATAGCTGAGTGGTACTCCATTGTATGGACAGCCTATAATTTGCCTATCCATTTTCCCGTTGATGGACATTTGGAGTGTTTCCAGTTTGGGGCTGTGATGAATAAATCTTCCATGAACGTTCTTGCACAAGTCTTTTTGTGGACATAATGTTTTCATTTCTCTTGGGTCAATACCTAGGAGTGGGATTGCTGGGTCAACAGACGCTGGCCGTTCCTTCCTTTTCTGGACTCTGCCCTGCTCTCTCATTGTATTCTGCACCCGAGATTGTGAGTAGCAGAAAGTGCCTTATTGCTCATCTAGATTATTCTCTTGCCGGTGTAGGAATCCCCTGAGAGCCCACCTGACATTCGAGCCTCTGCTTGAATGTTTCCAAGGATGGGGAACTTGTTTCCTAACAGGTCCCTGCTCTTAGGAGACAGCTGCTTATTAATTTCTACCTTGGGGAACCACATAGGACAAGTCTAATTTAGCCTCTTCTGTGTGACAGCCCTATAGAATTTCAGGACTGCTGTCACATCTCATCCCTCAGCTGCTCCTCCAGGGTTTCTCTTCTTCAGGCAGATTGTTCCAGTTGACTGAGCCGTCTCTCGGGTGACGTGATTCTCAGACCCTTTACGTTGCAGTCATCATCCTCTGAAAGCTTAATGCCCCCCTTCAAGTGTGTTGCCCAGAGGCGAGCCCTGGATTCTAGACGTGTTCTGTGAGATACAGAGTGTGGCTGGATCTGGACTCCTGTCTTGACCTGGGTACTCGGTCCACCCATGGGTTGAAGGCAACGTTTACTTCTTAGCAGCCCCATCATGGCACAGGAGGAGATGAGTTAATGTTTGTAAAAATTTCCCGCAAATCTCAGATGGTATTAAGACCGCCCGTTTTAAGTCACCTGGAGCCACAGGTATTAATAGCATCTGTAGCACACCTTCCATATGCCATCATCCCCTTTACTCTTTGCCGCCACCTTATGAGAAAGTTGCCGTTAAAAAGAACTTAACAAACCACTTGGCTTCAAACCGTGTTTGTCAGCTTTGGCACTGTTAACATTTTGTTGGGGATTGTCCTGTGCCTCACGGGAATTCGCAGCATCCCCGGCTTCTATCCACTTGCGGTCCTTTCCATGCCCCATAAGCTGTGACAATCAAAAATGTCTCCAGGTATTTTCAGGTGTCCCCTGAGGGGGAAAGTCCTCTTAGGTTGAGAACCATTCTTAAGGCATAGAACTTAGTCACTGAAAAAAGTTTAAATAACACAGCTCTTCCCAAAGGGTCACCGGTGTTATTCTTTAGGATGTATATGCCCGTATTGTGTCCTTTGTGCAGGACAGTACTTGCTTTTTGCAGATCTGGTGCACGTGGATCTCAGTTACTACTAAGCTACTACTACTAGTTGAGTAACGCCACTGGCCGTGGTGTATTAACTGAGTAGTTGCATAGAGCACAGACTTTGCTACGAGCTCTTCAGTCCACAAATCACTATGTACAGAACAGATGTTTTTTATGATCATATCCCTCCTTTCTGAGTCTGTCAGTGGCGGTCGCTTATTGCCCATCTGTTGTCGGGCTCACACACAGGGAAGTGGGCCGTTGTGTTGCCTCCTTGTCCCCTAGCGATGAACTCATGTGACGCTTTACAAACATGGATAATCCAAAGAGGGAATTGGCCAACAAAGATGACATTTCCACAAAGAATTGAAAAGTGGTAATCCCGGAAATGAAATTGGAGCTGGATTAAATGGAGTCACAGAATCAGTAGTTGATTATAGGGATGTCGACATGGCCACGGGTCACGACTCTGCAGATGAAGCCAGAGGAACCCTGGAAGGCAGGCTCATTGACATGAGTGATTGTGACGAAAAGGAGGAAGAAGTTCCAGAGGAACTGATGCTGGGGAAGAAACTCCACATGGAAGGCATTCGTGGAGGTATTCTGTGACACTGAAAGCATAGCGGATAACATGTTGAAAACCGACCCAAACTTTGAAAGGAGTGTGCCAGTTTGCAAAGGCACGGAAACGGTGCCCCCTCTAGAAAGCAAGCAGTGCCCCAACTACTCTGGATAAGTTTTTCCCAGAGAACTGACATACTCTATTCTAATCTGTATTACAGTGTACTGAACACAAGTTTTACTAGATTTTCCATTTCTCTCTTCATTTGGAACTGACAGTAAGAGAGTTCTCAACGTTTTGACACAAATTTCTAAAGGTCATGGAACAATCTTAATTTTTTCCATTGATGATTAAGATCGCACGATCATTTGTGTGGTTCTGTCTTACTGTGCAAAGCAAAGGCTGTCTATATTTAGAGAGGTGTGGGTAAATACACACACACACAACATTTCTTTTGCTTTTTCTCTTTCGTTTTTTTCAAAACGTTTCAAAACAAAAATAGGATCAGACTACAAGTGTCAATATGCAGCTTGCTTTGCTCATGGGAAATCTCTTTTTTGGAGAACTTCTGATCTTGGTATATCTGGATCTACGTCATTCTTTGTGATAACGGTATGTTATTTTATGTGTCGTTGTAGATGTACAATAATTTGTTTGACCCATTTTCTGTTAATGGAGTTTAGCTTCTCTCCAGTTGCTTTTTCTCCATGGGGTATAATGCTGAAGTGGGTATCTCTGGCAGAGTCATCACTAGCCCCATTGAGTGGGTGAAGACGTCGGAGATAACTGGGACGCCTGGCCGGCTCAAGTCCGCAGAGCGCGCGACTCTTGATCTCAGGGTTGTGAGTTTGGGCCCCACATTGGGGGTAGAGATCACGTAAAAATAAAATCTTTAAAAACAAACAAAAAGAATGTGAAATAACTGCCCAGGGTCAGGCAGCTACTAAGCTTAGAGCTGGCATTTGAACTTAGGACTGTCCAGTTCCAGGTCCTTGTGCTTTTTAACTACAGTGCTTTACAGATTCTCTTCTCTTAGAAGTAGCTTTTAACAACACAGCAGCAGCCCAATAGCAAAAAATATTAGAGTTTATTGAGCGAGACATAATTCTAGTGGCAAATGCATTATTTTTCCTATTAACTGAGCAACAATCCTATGGGGTAGATACAGTTATTGTGTCTGTACGATACTCAAGGACACCGAAGAAGGTGAGGAAACTAGCTAATGCAGGAACTGCGACCCCTCAGGTAGCCTGGCTTCAGAGCCTTTGCTGTCACTCCTCGTGTTATATGGATCTGACTTGAGAAAGGTCCCTCTTATCACATGCTATAGTAGATGCCTTTTTTTTGAACCCCTGACTTGGGACTTTGCTCGGGCCCGTGTGTTCACCTCCTGTAATCGTTTAGAAATGTGTTACCAGGCACACCTCCACTTGTCGGTCACCTGCAAGTTTGATGAGCTTGCCATGTACTCTGTCTTCAACCAGCTTGTTGGTAGAATAGCAGGCAAAGCCACAGATGGCATTTCTCAGTTTGTCGCTGGAGGTGTGCTTTGTGTTTAGCCAACAAGCAAGCGTGTATTAAGTACAGCCATTATGCCATGTACTGAACCTAGGGTTTGCAATCAAAAGTGAACAAGATCTAAGGTAACGCTTCGTGTCAACTAAGCTTCGAAAAAATGGTGGATGAGCTACAGTCCCAGCCTTTAAGAGGCACAAGGTCTACACGGCAGGGCAAGGAATGGTCTTGTAACTGACGCCAGTGAGTGGAAGTAGGAGCTTACCAAGAGTCTCTGAGAGCAGAGAGGAGAGGGGCTGGCCGTGCCTGGAGGACGTCAGGGAAGCTTCTCAGAGGAGGTCAGCACTGCCTTGGTGCTCGAAGGATGCAGACTTGGAGGCCTGGAGGACTGTCAAGTGTCGTGGCACCCAAGCAGAAAGAATGTGTTGGGGGTGGGGGGGGGAGCGGACAGAGATACTGCAGTGAGGAGCCAGGAAAGACCAGGCTAAGGAACTGGGGTTTTGTCCCGTAAGCCAGTGAACATGTCTAAGGAAGACAGTGCCCTGCTCCTGCTTGCCTTTCAGAGGTTGACGTGGGATGTGCCGGGAACAGATTAAGGCTAGCATCTAGACTCCAGTTAGAAGGCACGCAAGAGAAAAGGGAACCAAGCAAGTGGCCGCAAGACTGGAAGAGAGAACGTGGATTTGTTTGGAGAGCTTTCCGAAGACAAGATCAGACTGGATGTGTGGGTGGGTGAGTAGGTGGGACAACTACTTCAAGGTTTGTATCTGGGGGCTGGATGTCATTGTCATTTACTGAGGCCGAGGAGCAGGTCAGAGGGGGCGCCGAGTTCAGCTGGCTGCACATTCAGCCGGCCGCAGATCCATTAAATAGCACTTCGTCATTGGTCACTTGTGGCAGCGCTCTGTCCTCTCACCCTTTGTTTCTTTGTCATGTCAAAGGTCCGGCAAGGGACTGTCCGTGTACTCTCCAGAAGTGAAGGCCCCCTGCATCTGGCACTCCTTGGTCTATAATTTAGTGACTCTGCTAGAAAAGGTATTGAGATGAGATGCGTCACAGCCTCTCGCGGAACCCAGGCTGGGCTGCGGTCGCACTTCAGAATCCGTTGGCCAGAGACCGATGTGACGTTCGGCGGCCCCTCTTAATGACCATTCTGTTTACGTGTCGTTTCTTTTTCCCTGGACTGGTCTGTGAACTCCCTAAATCCCGAAGCGTTCAGCATGGTGCCTGGAGCATGGCGGGTGCTGAGAGAAGGAAAGCTGCGGGAGAGCAGGGCGCCCCCGTCCCCTCCTCCCCGGAGCCCTCCGTGATCGCCAGCTGGTTCTGGAGGCACAGCTGCAGATTGTTTGTGTCCCGCGATTGGCGTCTTGTCACTCCATCATCCTTGGGTGCTTATAGGTTGGCTCTTGGTTCAGCTTCCCTTCGAAGCTTCCCTTCAGTGTGTGTCAAGGTTTGGCCTGTTCGAATCTGAAGAACTTTCTCTGTGATTAAAAACAAACAAACAAAACACGATGGACCATACTGGAGATGAACGTTCCCGCCTCGGCCGTCATTTTTGTGGCTTAGAGCCTCAGCCCCATGGGGGGCCCTCTTCCCCCTCCCTGGTTTTTCTTACAGCTTTGCACATAGGATTAAGACAGCCTGCAGTCATTCTTGCGTTTTCACAAGCCCTGCTCGCTCTAAGAGCCCACGCCACTCTCTTGGGGTCTGTCCTGTCTTCAGTACCCGAGCTCATCGTGGCTCCCTGTGCTGTGGACTTAACCATCGGTGGCTGCTTCCCCCTCGTTTCTTTCTCGGGGGTTATTATGTTTTACGTGCTCAGAATCTACTTCAGAGGGACCAGACCTTATCTTTCGAAATGCATTCCCCTGTGGGATCTGAGCTCATACTGCTCCGTTGAGGCAACATCTAAATATCGGTTTTCTGCAAGTCTAGGCTAAACAATTGTTTTTGTGCCTGAGTTTTTTCTTCCCTCCTTTGAACTCTGAAATAACAAGGTTACTTCCTCCCAATGTGGTATTCTCGTTGCTGTTGTTTGTGCTAAGATGTTTTGTTGTTCCTACATAATTTACTAGATGTTGCTTCCTGGTCAGAATCTGAAGGAGCATTTCCCTTCCTTGCACCTCCGGCTGTGTGACAGGTGAACTCTTTAAGAAAGGCACGGCAAGAATTTATCAAGTGCCATGCTCTTAGCAGACGAAAAGAAAACAAAACAAAACAAAACACCTTGCATTTCTCTCTGTCCGATGCCCTCGTGTTCACGTTGGGTGATGCGAGCTCTGTCTTGCATCTGGGCCATTTTTGCTAACAGCAGGGAAGAGTGGTTCATCCCTTCTACCAGTTTATTCTCTCATAGGTTACCACAGGCGTTACTTAACCTCTGGTTCCCTTGCCTTCTCTCCTCACTCTGCTGACTTTCAGTCTTGGGCATGAGGAATTGTTTCAGGGGTAGGGTGGGTGTGTGTGTGTGTGTGTGTGTGTGTGTGTGTGTGTGTGTTGCCCTGGTGATCTGTAGGACCCTTCTTGTCTTCCATTTTCTGTCTCTCAACTCTCTCCACCTCCCATTAGATCTGTTGATGAAAGTGTATGCACCATGAATCTCATTCCACTTCACAGGAGAGTTGACCATGACCTGGCACTTATGGTTGCTAATTAAGAATTTGAATTTGCTTCGTCAGTTGCATAGGGTCAAGTTGATGGAGGCTGCATAGGCCAGAAACAGTGTCTCTGACCTCCTTCCGTCTTAATTTCTTTTGATACTTTGTCTATCTCTGTGGGTTTTTTAAAAGTTGTACCTAGACGCTGCGAAGAATGTGGCATTTTCTTCTTCCTGCCACTCTGATTTTGGCTTCAATCCAGCTGGGAGCGTTTAGTGTGTTTCCTTCCCACCACTGTCTGCCTCGTGTGCAGGGAAAGATGCTTTGTATCCTGATGTAAGCCATTCTGTTATACATCCCTCCTTTTAATTTATCAGCAAAGTGTACATTGTGTCTCTTCTGCACTAAGCTGTGCGCTGGGCCGGGCAGGTGCAGAGATAAATGGGGCAGACCTGTGAACAGGGCTGCGTAGGGAGCCAGGACAACAGTAAACTAATAGCAGCAGCTCAGGGTTTGCTTGTCAAAGCGTCGCTTGTCGTGAAGATAAGACCCTGGAACTTAGTGTCTGAACCGGGTCTGCATCTAGGCTCCGGCAGTTACTAGCTGTGCGTCCTTGGCAAGTTGCTTCCCCAGGACCTGTTGCCACACCTCCGCATGGACTCAGCAATTGACTATTCCAGAGGGCTGTTCGGAGGTTTCATTATAACGTGTTTTCTAAATATAAAGTACACCTGACACGTGGTTGGTGTGGTGTACACGAACATTCCTCTTTCGATCATGAACATCTGCTGGAAGAAACACAAATATCTGTGTCCCCCAGTCCGTCAGTTTCCTGCCTGAGACTCCAGCGTGCTTGACCTTGTGCGGTGCTCATTTCCACAGGAGTCACAGGTGGTTAGCAGTGGTGGTCTGGGGCCTCAAGCTGCTCTTTTTCATATTTGGGTTAATGCTCTTCAGGGAGACATCAGCCGGGTAGCCCTCGTACTTTGAACTACGCCGGCTCCTTCCTCCTGCGGCCAGTGTGGGATCTCCTGCGTCTGGTCCCCTGCCTCACTAGTCGGAAGGTTGACTTGCTTTGGGGCACACAGAGCTGGGTCAGTCTGAGGGCAGGGGTCAAGTAAGAACTGAGGCATAGTGCACCTTAGAAATCTAAACCTCTCGGCTTGATTTTTAAAAAGAAATGCATGTAGATGGTGAGATCCAAATATTACAGAAAGATATAAAGTAGAAACGTAGGGCACCTGGGTGGCTCAGTGGGTTTAGCTTCCGACTTCGGCTCAGGTCATGATCTCACGTTTCTTGAGTTCCATTGTGGCATTGGGCATGGAGCCTGCTTGGGATTTTCTCTCTCTCCCTCCCCCTCTCCCTCCCCCTCTCCCTCTCCCTCTCCCCCTCCCCCCCTTCTCTTTCTCTCTCTCAATAAATAAAGTAAAAAAAATAAAAAAATAAAGGGGAAAACAAAACAAACAAAAAAACACAAGTTTTTCGGTAGAACCTTCTCCTGGTAGTCAACCCTCTTAACGTTATTTGGGATAAATACCTCCAAAAAAATTGTGAGCATCTGCAGGCCTGTGTACCTTCTCCCCTGCGCCTTAAAAAACAAAACAACAACAGACCACCCAAATGGTATTATTATATTTTCTATTCTGTTCAGTATATTTTTTGGACGTTTGAAAAGCCCACAAAAGAAGAAAGCTCTACCTTTATTACCACCGTTTACAGTGACCCATTAATTAACCTTTTGGTGTGTTGGCTTCTTGTGTTCATGAATATACTTTAAAAGTTGCTTAAGTAATGCCAATGAAAGTCCATTAAACAAACCAGGATGGTAACAGTAAAGCCAAAGTGCCATCCTGTTCTTGGTCTGCCCTCCCATAAACATGGTGTATGCGGCCCCGCGTCTCTCACAGCCTGTGCACCAAGTTCTCTGGTGTGTAGGTGCCTGCCATCTATCTGACCGGCTCTGAAGTGTCGGACGTAGGTCGTTACCAGTTTGGGGGCCATTAAAATGTGTTAGGAACATATTTGTGGGATGATTTCCTAGCTGGGCAATTACTCCGTTCAAGGTTTGAACATGTACAATTTTGATAGATTCGGGCCAAGTTCCTCTATACTAGTTTACATCCCTATGGGGTGTATGAGGGTGTACCCTTTCCTCCCAAATCTTGGCATAAACCCAGGAGTTTTGTTTTGGTTTTGGTCAAACATTAAAACATATTTGCCATTCTGGTGACATTACTGTCTTGTTTTTGTAAGCATTTCTCTTTTCACGAGTCGCATGGAGAATCTCTCATTTGGCCATCTGTGGTCCCTTTCTTTGAACTGCCTGGTCATCTTCTTTGCCCATTTTTATATCAGACCGTTAATCTTCTACAATTGGTTTGTCGGAGTTAAGTTAGCCTTTTATCTGTCATGTGTTGCAAATAGATATTTTTTTAATTGTCGTTTATAGTGTGACTTTTAAGTTTCTTGCCTTTTTGTTGAACCTTGGTCCTTTGTGGCTCCCCCAGGAAGGTCCTGGAGAGAGAGGGCAGGAAGCACAGGGAAGGTCTAGCTGGTCTGGGCAGTGTAGTGTGGTTCTTTCAAGGCTTTTAGTACTGGATTCCCCGTTATAAGTTCTGGCTTTGTTTTGGGTGAGGATTTTTCCCTATCACAATAATGAAAGTAACAAACAGAGAACCACTTTGACCTCCCAGCCAAATATTTGGGACTGTGTGTGCCAACGAGGGACCCAGATGCAATACTTCTGTGTATCTTTTATGTCAGTAACCTTCTAAGACTTAAAAACTCTATTTGATTTCTCCTTAGGTCATTTTCTAGGGGAAGGTCATCACTAGCTCCTCATTGCAGAAGTTCTAGAAGAGGGCATACTCCCCACCCCCACGCTGCCAGGGATTTAGAGAAAGGTCATTTCAACCAAGACTTACCTGTTCATCATCTCTTAGGTTCCTGAGCTGGGCTAGATGTGAAGAGACAAGTGACCATGTGTCCAGGATATAAGGATCTCTCTGTCATTGGGGGGGGGGGGGGGGGGGGGTGAGAGACCCCCCCCACCCCCGCTGATTTCTGACACCACCCTAGCCCCCTGTTTCGTTCTTTTGTAGCACAAGTCACAGGATGTAATAAACCTTTTTAGACTTTTTCACCATGTGCCTCCTGCATCCCAATGGAGGCTGCATGGGGCACAGGCGTGATTTGCTGTGTTCTCTGTTACATCCCAGCACTCTCCCAAACGGTGGGCTGTGTGAACTGGGTGCTGCAGATGCTTGCTGCGTGATGGCATCCTGAGGGGGGGGGGGGGGCGGAGCTCCCGCTCTGCGTCTCCTCCCTGGTTCCCTCCCTGGTTCCAGGTCCAGGGATGAGGGCTGTGAGGACAGTGTGTCCCAGTCCTGTGGCCTCGTGACCTCCCACATCTCCCTCTCCCGCTAGCACGGGGCTGCGGGGGCCAGTTCCGCAGGCTTCAGGCTGAGAGGAGAGGCGTAAAGAGCTTTGAGCTGACGCAGACGCCTGCTGGCTGGGGAGCTGGACAGCCAGGTCAGGAGCCAGAGGGGACGGAGGACGCTGGGGCGGGTTGAGCTGCAGTTCTCAGTGTCCGCCCCTCCTGTCGGGGAGAGGGGTGTGGGCACCTGCCCGTGGCAGCCTGCACCTGCTGGCGTGAGCTGCCTTCCCCCTTCCGTGGATGTGGGGAGACCTGGGGGTGGGACGACGGCCTCTGGAATACATTTGGAGAGCTAAGCGTCTTTCTTTGCCTCTTAAAAAGTACAGATGCTCATTGTAAGTCACCCAGAAGAGAAAGATACAAGAAAGTTAAGTTACTGTAACCCTCCTTTTCAGGTAGAACTACATTAGCATTTTACTGAGTATGAATGCCCTTCCTTTTACACCCTCCCCCAACAGATGCGAATAAATGTATAGAGCTGTACTGTACCTAATTAGGCTTTGTAACTTGCTTTTTTCACTTACTGTCAGATACTTTCTGATGAGCAAATTTGAGGAAACGAAGATTGGGATTTGTGCTTCAAAGAAAAAAAGTAGAGTGCCCCCGTTGACAGTGACCGATGGTGACTGAGAATCTAACACACAGGACTCCCTTACTGACGAAACATTCAGTTCCAACATTGCATTAATGATTATAGATTGTATAGGTAAACACACTTCTAAACAAAAGCAACTTTGCTTATCGCTGGGCCTTCATTAGCTGTTTCTGGTTGATGTCACTGACCCGGGACTTACCTTAAGGCTCCTTCTAGGATAGTAGCTTTGGGCAAAATTCTCTAAGTGGGATTTCAGGATCAAAGGGTTCGTACGTTCGGGCCTCCACTTTTGACGTTGATATGTGGACAGTCATGGCAGATTTTGTGCCTTTGCCCTACCACGGGGCGGTGGAAAAGGGGCTTCAGGAGCAGTGAGAACAGGCACCGCATCCCAGCCCTGCCACAGGCAACTGCTGGGAGACCTTAAATGGATTGCTTGGCTTCTCTGAGCCTGAGTTCTCTCGTTAGTAAAGTGGGATGCGCCCTCCCAGTTGGGTACGAGGGTTCCACGTTTGGAGTCCTTAGCACCCGCTTAGCACAGAGCACCCCGGAGGACAGGGGCTCCCTTCCCCCTGCTCCCTGGGGATCCCACTCTCCGCTGGAGTGCTCTCTGGGACTCACAGCAGCAGCCCTCCTGTCCATGACCTCCTCTTTCCCTCTGTGCCTCAGAGCGACCTCCTCTTTCCCTCTGTGCCTCAGAGCGACCTTCTCTTTCCCTCTGTGCCTCAGAGCGCCAGCTCAGCACCGCCCTGTAGTCCAGGAGGAGGGCGGGTGCACAGCACACGGGGGCCTTTTCCCTTGACCTCCTGCTGCGAGTGACGGAGGAGGTCTGGTTTTAACGACACCCCACACACTTGCGGACACACGCAGTGCCTGACTCAGACTCTTGGCTCCTGGTCAGTCTTGGGAAGGGATGTCTTCCTCCTCTCATTACGGGTGCACCCGCCCCCAGCTGTCCGGTTGGTCTGGGTGGCGTAGGGAGGGAGAGGAAGAGCTCAGAGCTGGGATGCCAAAGACCGCCTCCCTTCCAGGGTTCTGGGTCCCCCTCCGCCCGGTGCCTGCAGCTATTAATAATGCCGTAAACCAGGTGGGCGTGAGCGGGATCCCAGCTGCCTACCCCGGTGGGACCCTGAAACGACCTGGGTGGGAAGTGGGGGCAGAATGATAATAGCAAACACGAATGCGCTGCTCACTGTGTGCCCTGCACTGCTCTTAGTAACTTACATACGTTACCTCATTTAATACAGGCGAGTCCTGTTATTACCCCCTTTTAAGTCCAAAGGGATTAACAACTTCCGCAAGGTCACGCACCTGGCAGATGTTGGAGCCTGTGAAGGGGATGATCCCTTGGGGCCTGTGGCTCGTTCCTTCCCCTCCAGTCCTCGTACCTGCTTTGCTGGTGAGCCATGCTTCAGGCCCTGGGCTCTGTTACTTCCCATTTCTCTGCCTCAGCCACGTTTAGGATGCTGACCACTCCTGAGCCTTTTCCTGTGGCCCCACAGTGGAAGATTTGGTGACTGGGGAGATAAGGGGGACCATAAGCAACCAGCATCAGGGGCCCCATTCCTCGTCCCAGAGCTTCCAGCAAATTGAGGCTCGAAACAGGGTTTGGGGAAAGCTGCCACGTCTCCCTCATTGCCACTGTCATCCTGGAGGTTCCTCCCCAGGCGGTGGGCTCTGTGGCCTTGTCCCTGGCCCTCGCCACACTTGGTGGGTGGCCTTGTCTATTGCACACGCGATCATTAACCTTTTCCACAGTGCGAGAGAATTTCAGACGCGGCGTGCGGAGCGGGGGGCGGAGACAAGTCACAGCATCTGCTCCACGCTTAGTGTGGGCTTAAAATATTCCATAAACCCTTGCAGGCTTTGTGTGTTGTGGCTTCTTGGTGAGAAGACCCTTCCTTCCGTCCTCCAATCTGGTCTGGAGCCCTGAGAGCTGGAGACCTGGGCCCTTTGGCCTCCACTGTCTTTGTCGTGCCAGAGGAGTGAGCCTTTCCTAGGTGACTCTGTTGGCTTCTGGTTGAACCTGTTGGTGGCCCCTGGCAGCACCACGGGAATCCTGTTTCTCTCTCTGACTCTTCTCTGGCTAGGGGCTCATGCACCGCCCTCCGCCCCCCCCCCCCGCCCCGCCCCGTCTGCCACCACCCCCACCGCTGTTCTTTACTTAGCTCGCTTTTCATGTCCTCCCTGCTGGCTGTCCACACCCCACAGCTGTCTGCAAAGCCTCTTTGGCTCTTCAGGCTCTTCCCCCACGACATCAGCCCGCCTGCCCACCTGACCCAGTCGAAGGTCTTGCCTTCGATGCTTGTTGGTTTTCGTATCCCTCCAGGGATTTCTGATAAACACGTACCTGGATGCCAGGCACCAGTCTCCATGGGAAATTCTTATTATGTTTCTTGTAGAACTTAAACATACGACTCTTTCCGGTTTATTTGTTTCGCTGCATCTAATCCCGCTTTACAGATGAGGAAACCCCTTGCAGAGAGGGAGGTTGGCTTAGCAGACCACGCGAGGAAGCGCAGAGCTGGGAAGTGAGGTGCTTGTGGCTCCTGAGGCCAGCGTGTTGTAGTGGGTCCGTCTGGCTCGTCTACCAGGCGAAGCGTTGTGTGTGGGCCTGGAGGTGGGATGTGAACCCAGGCCTCCTGACCGCCCATGCTCTTCTGCCACGTGGTCTAACCCGTCTCAGGTTGGAGCGCCAGCTCTGAGTTCGTGGGGGGGCCAGGGAACACGCACTTGGGTTTGGGCATTGGTGTTGTCCCCGCCTGGCACAGCTCTGGTTGGTCAGAGCCCAGAGCTGGTTTCCAGGTTGTGGTCACTGGGCCGCAAACGCCAGCCCGGCCTACGGTCTTGCTGGTGACGTCAGCGGGCTCCAGCCTCAACTCAGAGGTGATGGAGAGAGTCCCTGTGCTGTGGCAGTTACGCCGCTGTTTACAGTGATGAGTGCCTTCCTGATAACAAAGCACTCTTAGCGAGACTATTTCATGAGATGCTTACAATGGCTCTGTGAGGAAGGGGGCCAGCCAAATGTTACCCCCTCACTTCACAGATGCAGAACAGGCTTAGAAACGTAATGACCTCTCCCAGGTAATGCAACCAGAAATTGACAAATTCCAGACCCGCACGCAAGACCCTCCTGATTGTAAATCCATGACCTCGAGTTGCCTCTGAGTAATAAATCTGTCAACTTTGCTTCTTCCTCTCTGGGTCTCGTAGTCATCTAGGCACCTGTAGGGGGCGAGAGAGGTCTTTCCTATTTGGCTGTTCTGAGAACTTTTGCTTCTGAACCATTTGAACTTATCACCCATATAGCACATTAGCTCACTGGGTCATAAGTATTTTCTGTGTCTATGTCGCCTAGTACCCTGATTCCTCCCGCCCCACTTGAATTCTTTCAGATTGGGACTCTTCTGTTACGTCTTGACGTTCAACACAATGTGGGACCCAGTAAGTGCTTACTGAGTTGAATTACATGCAAATGAAATTGGTCAGTACCTCCTCCTGCTTTCGTTAGAGCATGGGAAGGAAAGTAAACTTTTTTCCTGGTCCATCCAAATGAATTAAAGTTGAAGGTGGCGGAACTCAGAACATGTGCAGTATCCCCAGATGGCCACGAGGTGGCAGTGTGACCCCACAGGAAACTTGCCTCCTGCTTGCTCCTCAGGAGACTGAACTATCTGGGCACCTGTCTGGGGATTGCCTCTGCAAGGTCAGTCTGCACTTGCCTGTCTGGAACTGACAAGTCTCAGCCTCCAGCTCTCCTTTTAAAGACTCGTATCACGGAAAAGGCTTGGGCTTTAGAACCCACCATGCTTAAATTCCAACCCTGGCTCTGCGTTTCCCTAGGAACTTAGCCCTGGACATGCTATTTGAGCCTCAATTTCCTCGTCCCATAAAATGGCAGTTGCATCTTGTTGACACGAGCACTGGGTGTTGTTGTATGTAAGTGACGAATCACGGGAATCTACCGCCAAAACCAAGAGCACACCGTTCACACTGTATACTTGACAATAAATTATATTAAAAAAAAAGGCCTAGGATATCGCAGACCGTAGCATGATGAATTCTAGTTTTATTGTTGGAAATTCCTGTGTTTGCCTTTCACCGCCCTCTGTGATCTGGCTTCATCCGGACCCTCTGATCTTTCTTTCCAAGCTTTGTGCACTTTGCAGCAGGTCTCTGAGCTTTTGGGCTGCATCACCCATTGACTCCAACTCCACTCCCTCCCAGTCAGTGCCCCGATCCCCACTGTTTTCCCGGCCTGGATGCCCTCCCTTCTGCCTCGCCATTTCCTTCTCAGCCTCCACCGCCCTTAAATTACTGTGTAGGGCTAATCTTGACTTCCCACAGAGATGGTAAGTCTCTCCAGGTCTTTGTCTTAATCACTTCGGCATCTGTGCCGTGCGCATAGCGGACGTTCTGGAATGAAAGCCATGGCTCTGGTTATCGGGCATATACCAGGCACTCTGCTAGGCGCTTTGCGGGGTGGTTCAACCCTCGCAACTCTATCCCCATTTTGCGAAGGAATAGATCAGGGTGCCTTTGGCTCCGCGCAATAAAAGAAGTCTCCTTAAAAGCCGTTTAAATAGTAAGGAAAGATTCTGATCTTAACACAAACAAGTTCTGAGGGTGGGTTCTTGGTGTCAGCAAGGATCCAGGTCGTTGCCTCCTCTCCCGGTTGCTTCCTCAGGGCATGGACTTGTCCTCTAAGGCTGCCTCCTGTATGGCACTAAGGTGGCTGTCCCCGTTCCAGGTACCACGAGCAGGAAAGACGGCATGGGTTCCTTGTGCTCCCTTTAAGAGACCTCTAGCGGATTTTTTACAAATCTCATCTTGGCCGGCGTTGGCTCTTAGGCTTGTTCCAAAACTAGTCACTAGTAAAGGACTAGGAATTAGTGAGACTGGCTTGGATTAATCAAGATTCAGCCCCCCAGGTTCCATTAGTGTCCCTGGCCACCTGGTCCGGGGAAGAAGGCACAGGAAGGAGGCTCATGAGTTAAGGAATGTGCTCAAGGTTGCAAACATGTAAGAAGCGGCATTCAAACCGCATCAGGCTGACTCCCTAGGCCATCGGTTGGTCGAAGGAAGTATGTCACGGAGGTAGAAAGCACCTTGCTCTGGATTTGGCGTGCTGGGTTTTGAGGGATCTTGGGCGTCCCTTTTCTTACTGATTCTGGAGTCTCTCCCTTCTCCAGGCCCCTTTCTATGATTGTATTCATTTTCTTCAGCCTGTCTTTCTCCTCATGCCTCCTGTACTAACCCCTGTCTCCCAGTGCCCGACTGCTGCCTGCCTTCTAGAAAAGACTCCATGCCCATGGCTAGGAAGGGCCCACCTGGATAAAATGGTCCATGGGCTGATTTCGGTGTAGTTGTCAAGGCCCCATGGAGGTCATCTTAAGGTTTCTTTCAGAGCAGATAAGGGAGCTGCAGAGCTCCAAGTCAGGATTTAGGGGGAGGGGCCGGAGAAAATGCCACGGGAGCTGGCGGGGGACCCGATGGGAGTGGCGGGGAGTTCTGGTGAACCAGCGTGGATGTCCGTGGGCACCCGGGCCACGGCCTTGGAATAGGCCTACCCGGGGCGACAGCCAGCTGTCCTCCTGCAGAGACAGTGCAGTGACACGGGTGGCCGTTTGGCTTGCAGATGCTTCAGGACTGCCCCAAGGCCCGCCGGGAGGTCGAGCTGCACTGGAGGGCTTCCCAGTGCCCACACATCGTGCGGATCGTCGATGTCTACGAGAACCTGTACGCGGGGAGGAAGTGCCTGCTCATTGTCATGGAATGGTACGCACCCGTGCCCGTTCTGCCCCTGGCCCAGCCTGTCCCCGCCTCCCACTCAGGCCCCTCGCCCTCCGGGCACTGCCCAGGCCTGGACCCACAGCTTCAGACATAAATGCTTCATTTCTTCTGGCGGGCGGTGGGGAGGGGTGGCGGGAATTTGTACCCGTCGGATCTGACTGTGGCTTTGTTTCAGTCTGGATGGCGGAGAGCTCTTTAGCCGAATCCAGGACCGAGGAGACCAAGCGTTCACAGAAAGAGGTAGAAAGGGTCTGTTGTGGGGACGGGCCTTGGCAGGCAGGGGTGTGGGAAGGGGGCCTCTGCAGCGCCTGCTCTCTAGGAGGGATGCCGAGGCCCACGGCCTCCTCCAGCTTGTTGCCGAGGCTGGCATCCGCAGCTGAAACGTGACCGCTCCCCATTTCTTGGTTTCTAGGGTGGGTGGTGGACGTAGGGAGTCTGGGGCTGCACTGGGGGGCGGGGGGCAGGGTTTCAAACCCGACAATGCATCTTGTGACCTTCTTTCTCTCTCCCACCTCTCACGGCTACAGAAGCGTCAGAAATCATGAAGAGCATCGGTGAGGCCATCCAGTATCTGCACTCAATCAACATTGCCCATCGGGATGTCAAGGTACCAGCCGTTTATTGCCGCCCCTTCCCCTGACTGAGTGTTGCGGAGGGCCGCAGCCGTGGGACCGCGGTGACCCTGGGAAGGTTTGTCCTTCCCAGGAGTGTCCTGCAGCCTTGCTGCCTGGCTCCTGAGGGCACAGTAGGGCAGGGTGCCATTCTCTGCCCCACGGGGCCTGCCCGCTCTGGGCACACCCCCAAACCCAGGAGCAAAGCCGCCTGTGGCTGTGCCCAGCCCTGTGGTCCTCACCTTTGGTTCCTGTGTCCCTGTGGTGTTTGCTCGTGGTTGTCTGTGTTAGTCTCCTGTCTCCAAGCACGCTGTAAGTTCTCAGAAGGCAGACCCCTGGTCGTGTATGCCCGCCTGATTGTTGATGACTGTTGAATGGAGGAGGGAAGACAGGAACGTCACCCTTCTGATTCTCATAGCCCCTCAGAGGCTCAGCAGAGTTGCCGTTTCTCTGTCTCTCTCTGTCTCTCTCTCTGTAGCCTGAGAACCTCCTATACACCTCCAAAAGGCCCAATGCCATTCTGAAACTCACCGATTTTGGCTTTGCCAAGGAAACCACCAGCCACAATTCTTTGACCACTCCTTGTTATACGCCGTACTATGTGGGTAAGTCCCAAGGAGGCCTGGGGTGCCCATCTGTCCCCAGGGCTGCTCTCACACCCTCCCTCCAGCTCTCGGTGCCACCGGTCCTGGGAGAATCATGTCCTCTGACCCTTTCTGGAGCTGGTTCTGATGTGACCTGACCACAAGTAGGGCTCGTCAGAGTGAAGCTGGGGTTGAGGCATTATGGGAAATTTTCTGAGAGTATAGGCAGGATTTTGTGCCCACGTGTGATTTCCCCAAGAAGGTCGGTCCTTGCCATCAGATTCCCAGTGGAGTCTGGGACACAGATTTGGTTCTGGGGCCCCAGCTGACTGGCACAGAATAAACACTCCGAACGTGTTTGTCGAATTAAATGGACAGCGTGGGTTGACAAGGCTGTTCAGTTCAGGAATTGTTTCGGTCTCGAGACTCTAGCCCCAGGGCTCCTCTTGGAGGAGGGTCTGTTCCCCACCCCCAATCCCAGCACTGGGTGATGGCTGCCCCCCCCCTCCCACCCCCAGCTCCAGGACCATCATGAGGGGCTGAAGGGTTGGGAGGGAGAACATGTTCCACAGAGAAATGGGAGATAGCACAGTGCTCCCAGGGCCAGACCCACCCACAGGGACCTTTGGTTTGCAGCTCCGGAAGTGCTGGGTCCAGAGAAGTATGACAAGTCCTGTGACATGTGGTCCTTGGGTGTCATCATGTACATCCTGTGAGTGTGCCAGGGAGAGGTGGGGGGGGGGGGTGCTGGGCTGGGGCAGCGGGGTGGAAGGAGGCCTGTACCTCTCTGGGACAAGAGGAAGGAGTGAAGGTCAGCGTCCCCTTCTGGATGGGGTTTCCCTGGGAATCCCCGGCACGTCTCCTTCTCTCAATGCTTATTGGATTCTGGTAGCCAAGCGGTGGCTATAAACTGATAAATGGGCAGGAAACTGTGCTTTAGATACTCCGCATGCTGGATTTCTGGGCCCTGGTCTTGACTTCATACGTTGTGCCCGAATCAATGAGTTCCAATTTCTCGGTGACCTTGACAAGAAGAAGCCCGTTTCTCAGCCTGTTCCTGGTGCAAGGCCCCCTACGTAATACCAGCGCTATCCCTCTCTTCCCGCGTCGTGGTTTAGGCTGTGTGGGTATCCCCCCTTCTACTCCAACCATGGTCTTGCCATCTCTCCGGGCATGAAGACTCGCATCCGAATGGGCCAGTATGAATTTCCCAACCCAGAATGGTCCGAAGTGTCAGAGGAAGGTAAAGACCCCAGGCCGGCACGTGAGCGTGTGTGCATGTAGGTGTCCCGCTCGTGGGGGTGGTGTGGCAGTGGGTCTGTACCTGTGCTTGTGCCCGCTGGGTGCGTCCTGTCTGTGTGAAGGGCCTGGCGCAGGGCCAGGGCTGTGGGGCCACACGTAACCTATCAGGCGGTGCAGGCGTCATGCCCTCAGCAGCTCCTTGGGCAGTCTGCCTCCATGCAACACCCCCACCCCCAAATCTGGGTTCACCTTGCAAACTTTGGGAAGAGGCAGAAGAGGGAGAGTGGCCCCTGAACTGTCTCTGTCCACCGCCCCACCCCCCAGTGAAGATGCTTATCCGGAACCTGCTGAAAACAGAGCCCACGCAGAGGATGACCATCACGGAGTTTATGAACCACCCCTGGATCATGGTAAGCCTGGTGGAGGCCGGAGAGACCTGGGTCCATGGGAACCGTCCCTCAGGGTGAGGGTTCAGCCACCACTGTGCCCCACCCCAGGCTGTCGCTTAAACTCCTTTTCTCCCCATCAGCAATCCACAAAGGTCCCTCAGACCCCACTGCACACCAGCCGGGTCCTGAAGGAGGACAAGGAGCGGTGGGAGGATGTCAAGGTGAGGGAAGTCCTGGCTGCGAGGGGCTGGGGGAGGCGGCTCGCCAGGGGTGCCCAGGCGTGGGTGGGGGGAGTTTGGGTCTGCGCTCGCTCACCCCGGGGATCTGTGTTAGAACAAGAGCAGTGACTCTGAGCCACTTCCCCGGCCAGGCTGCGGGCCGGGGACTCTGCGTTTATTCCCGCTAAGCCCACCGCTCACCAAAGGGACCCCAAAGGCTACTACTCAGGGTCACGCAGCTAGTGACAGGCTGGAGCTCACGGGACTCCTGGTCCTCTTCTTGCCTTCCTGTGGGGTCGTTGGAGGGCTCGGGGAGAGCAGCAGGATGCCGTGCCCAGGCTCTGGTGACCCACGCCGGGGCCCAGGCCGCTGTCGGCCCTGGACCCACCAACTAAGCAGCCTCTCCTCTCTGCTCCCACCTCCCGTCGCCCTCCCCCTGCCCTCGTGTCTCTTGTCTCCCGTGTCTCCCCCTCCGTGAAACCCTCCCCTCCCCAGGAGGAGATGACCAGTGCCTTGGCCACAATGCGCGTCGACTACGAGCAGATCAAGATAAAAAAGATTGAAGATGCGTCCAATCCTCTCCTTCTGAAGAGGCGGAAGAAAGCTCGGGCCCTGGAGGCCGCGGCCCTCGCTCACTGAGCCTCTGAGCCCATCCCACTGCACGGCAGGGCAAGCAATAACTCTCGACCTGGATATATTTTTTAAACGAAGAGACACAGAACTGTCCCGTTTCCGCCTCCCCTCCTCCTCGGCGGCATGGAGTCCGGAGCCCCATCCGAGGCTGAATCCTGCCTTTGGTTCCAAACGAATGGCCACCTCAGAGACAGGGAGACCGGGAGGTTGGGGGTGGCGTGGAGAGAGAAGGGAGCAAGATGCTCTTGAACCCGTGCTCATTTTGCAATTCTGTCAGTAATTTGACTTAGAATTTTTATGAAACTTCTTTTATTGTTCCTTGCCCCACTCTGCCCTCCTGTTCCCCAAACCCCTTCCTCTGGACGTGCAAGGGTTTGGGGTTTGTTAAAGGGTATTTGTGGAAACTGTTCTAGGGCGTGTCGCTGTGTGGTCCCACTGCCCTGTCCTTCCCCACTACAGCCTGAGGTCCCTGCTGGCCGAGGCATTCTGGGAGCTCGAAGCCATGCAGGGCCGGGGCTGGGATGCCACCCACCTCCGCTGGAGCCCTCAGACGTGTGCCAGACGCACAGAGGCGAGTGTGAGTGTGTGTGTGTGTGTGTGTGTGTGTGTGTGCACGCACATGTGTATGTGTGCCCGGATCTGTGTCTGGGACTGCATTTGAGGGGCCAGGGGCAGGCAGGGCTGCAGAGGGAGGGGCCCTGCTGTGGCTCAAGAGCCTTCACCCTCCCTGGGCCTGCCGTGCCCATGTTGGGTCTGCCAAAGTGCCTGAGAAGCCTATCCAGATTCTGGGCCAGGCCCTCCGTGGCCTGCCCGTTAGCCGGTTCTGGGAGGCAGAGAGGAGTGACTTAGGCACTGGCACAACAATCAGGAAGACTGGACCACCCCCCATCCTCACCCCCTGCTCCCTAGTTAGTGCTGGTCCTCGTCCTCTGAGGCGCTTAGCTTCCAAGTGGCCTCTCCACTTCTCCTTCCTGCCATTTTTAACCCACTCTTGTTTAGTTTTCCTACATTTTTAGCCACTTCTTAACAGGCCTCCCCTCTGCCCGCGTGGGTGAGCCTGGGCAGTCTAGAAGTGATACACAGCTTCTGCGTTCTGCTGTCTCTCTCCTGGGCTCTGGAGGCATTGGCGAGCCACCCCATGCGGGCAAAGGCAACACCACTCAAGTGCTGTTGTGTGTTGGGGGGGGGGGGGGGATCCTTCACACCAAAGATGTTCCGGCTCTTCCCCCCCGTCCCCACTGGCCACTTTCCCTACCCCAAACAGCTCAGCTTCACGTATCCAGGCCAGTGAGGGGAGGGTGGGGAGGGCCTCCCCCCAGTGTTAATGAGCAACCTGGGGAGACGTCCTCTGTGCCATGGTCTTCGGGGCTGTAATCCTTCAGCTTTCGTCTCCCTCAGGGGCAAGGTGGTGGAGGAGCCCCCCGGCTCTTCTCTGGGCACAGGGGAAGGCCCTTCTCGGAGGGCCTGCAGCGCTTCCCTGTCTCTGATGGTGTGTCCAGCACTCAGATTGTTGTAAACTATTGATGTTTTGTATGAGCGAAACTGTCTTTACTAAACAGATTTAATAGTTGAAAGGTTTCCTTGCTCTTCCTTCATGGGGCGCAGCCCTTCTACCCCCCTCCCCCCATTTCTCTTCTTCCCACAGATGGAGATGGTTCTGTATGTTGGGAGGGCAGAGTCTGGGTGTCCTGGCAGGGGAGAGGACGGGAGGGCCTCCGGGGTGAGTGGGAGCCAGCGCCTGTCCCGTCCAGGGTCTGGCCAGGATGTGTCTGGTGTAGGGGCATGAATGCTGCTGTCCTTTATAGCAGCGTGGGGTGACAACAAGGGGTGGGGGGCCCATGCTCTTTTGCGAAATACTGAATCAGGAGTGAAGCTGTTTTCTCAGTACTTGATTCTTTGACCTGTTTAGCCACAGCCAGGTGCTGGCCTCCTCAGCCTGAGGGGCCCTGCTGGCCTGGGATGGGAGGAACCTGTTTCAAACCCTGGGAGAGACCAGGGGAGCAGGTTGGTGTCGTTCCTGAGAGTTCCAGCAGGGGGCGATAGGGGTTAGGCTTAAACCAAAATACTCTACATTGACCTGGAAGAGCCCTCCGTGTTCACAGGACCCAATTCCCGCCAGTTCACGGATGAAACTAGCAAGGCCCAGAGGTGGGATGTTTGGGGTCACACCATGGATTGGCTTGCAGTAGGGCCTAAGGTAGAAACTGGTCTACTGACCCCATTGCTCTTTCAGGAAAGGAGAGGAAACACAGTGCACCCGAGTAGTTAACTTCCCATCTTCTCACATGGACCTCAGAGCTGACTGGGGAGAAACGCAGGGCAGGGTGGTTACCCCTGCTTCACGATGAGGGAACTGACTGAGGGCGCAAAAATGTACTGGAGCTCACACGGCGAACTGGTTTGGACTAGAACTCCGGATCCAAAGGCCTGGGGGGGGGGGGGGGGCTGCTTATCCCCTCAGTCATTAGCAGGATCACAGCTCCACTGCTCAGGCTGGTGGGCTCAGGCAGGGAAGCCCCTGTTGACCCCCGACCTCCACTTTATACCCCCTGAATGGATTGTTGAGGCTAGTTCCTAGCTTGAGACCCCACTCAGTGTTCTAGAAACCGCCGCTCAGGTGAACCATCATGAGCTTTTGTGTTCAGAGAAATCCAGTTGTGTTCTCTGCGCTGACACAAGTGTCAGAAGTGACGAGAACTTGGGGGAAGAGGAGCTGAGGGCAGATAGGAGGGGAACCAGGGTGAGAGGGCAGAAGGACATGGTCAGAGCTCCGTTGTCTTTGGAGGCCATATCCCTTTTCTGTTGAGTCCTTGATGCATTCCATGGCTTAAAACGGCACAGATGTAATATCTTACAGGTCACTGGTCTGATAGGGTCTCACTGGGCTAGAATCAAGGTCTCAGCACAGCGGTATTCCTTTCTGGAGGCTCTAGAAGATTCCGTTGCCTTGCCTTTTCCAGCTTCAAAAGGCTTCTGCATTCCTTGGCTAGTGACTTTTTTCTCCCTTCTTCAAAGCCAGCAACGTCACATCCCTCCGATGCTTCTGTTGTCCCCGCTTTGACCTCCACTCTTAGTGACCTGTGTGATGAGACTGAGCCTACCCAGATCATCCCGGATAATCTCCCCATCACAAGGCTCTTAACCTTAATTCTATCTGCAGGGTTCTTAGGTCCAAGGATCAGGATGTGGCATCTGCAAGGCACCTGCTTTGCCACAGAGGCCTGTCCCACAGCTTTCTCATCCTCTTGTCCCCACACGTTGACATTCGTGTTTGCTGCCTCTTCTGTCTGGGTCAGCCCGGCTCAGGACGCTTGTGGCCAGAGACCGTCCAGCATGGAGTTGGTATTCAGGGAGGATGGCTGGGGTGAAGGGCCCCGAGGGGCCCGGCTTCATGCATGGGGCCCGCCCATGCCTTTGCACTCCTCCCCATGCCCCTGAGCCACACACGGGTGGCTCTGTGACTCTCCTGCTAAACTCCCAGGTGGGATGGGAAAGGGAACTTTGACCTAATGACAAATGCTGGCCTCCTGGGGTGCAAAAGACGGAGCGGTGTGATTCCTGAATGCCCTTAAGTGCTGTAAGATGTAAAGAGGGTCTAAGGACTAGTCTCCAATTTATTTACCTGAGGAAACGTAGCCTCACAGAGTAAAATGACTCTGCCGAGACCTCACAACTAAGCAGTGGCGAATCTCACCTGTGACTCCAGCTTCCAAGTTTAGAGTTCCTTGAACAAATAAAACCAAATACTGCCCCCCTCCCCCAAGTTTCTTGATAAGAAAGTGGGGCGGGGGAGCCAAGAGCGAGACTGGATTCCCTTCCACTGAGTGGAATTGTTTCCTTTTGTATGAAATGGGGGTGACGTGCCTGTGTCCTGGGGCTACTGTGAGGAATTTAATGAGATCATGGATTTTAATGCTTCGTAAGGCACTAGGTGGCCTTTATGAATCCCACCGTCCAGAGGACACAGGGAGCCCTAGGTTTGGAGCAGGGTCACTGGTCTAGGCTGGGTCTATCCTGCCCTCAGCTTGAAGATGTGTGTGCCTTGGGCTGAGGAGGCAGTTGGTTTGGTAAACAATAACAGTAAATTTGGGGTTTTCCTTTGACTTGGTTGGAGACAGGAAGCGCTGTGGAGGGCTGTGAGTGACGAGTGGGTAGTGCCAGCTCAGGGTGTGAAGGAAATTCAGTTATTCAGGGGAGGAGGATGGGGTTGGTGAGGCTGGGGAAAGTGCCCGCCCTCCCGCAGGTAAATGTAAACAAACCTGCTGGGCACTCCCCAGCTGGGCCCCAGTGGGTGTGGGAGCAAACTTGGGGGGCAGCCTCTGTGCCCTGGGCCCCAGGAGTGCAGCCCCTTCCTGCCTTTGACTCTTGAAGCCCACAGTTAGGGGCTCAGCCACCCCAGGGGCGGGGGTGGGTGGTGGTGGTGGGGGGACTGGCCAAGTTTGGAAGTAGCTACTCTTCAGAAGGAGTACCAAGCTCCGGCTCTGGGGGAGCCTTCTGGCAAATTCATCTACCTTTCCCCTCCCTGCAGTCAGACCAGTGTGAAGAGAGCACCCAACGCCCTGAATCGCTAAATACCCAGGCACACACTCTTATGCACTGTGCTTTGGGAAAAACCACGTGTAGGACCCAGGTCCTACTCAGTATGCAACCTTGGGAGGCCTTGTTTTGTCCTTTCTCTGCATCCACTGGCCTGGACACAGACTTTGGGGTCTGAATCTATCCATTCAAAACTGTCCCAGACAGCGAGGGCGGTTATCATCCGAGCCCAGGTGGCCCCGGGACAGCCTTTCAGCACCCCCAAAAGTTTTGGCACTGGAGGGATGAGTGAGGTCAGGTGAAGCACACCCCGAATCCTTGTCCTCCGGGAAAAGCCCTCACCTCTGCCTATCCTGGGGACAGTATCAGTCCTACCCCCGCTGAGGCGCGTGACGATCGCATGTGGCCTTGCCAGGACTTTGAGAAGTAGGGGCTCTATCCGTGGGTGGACAAGGGGGTGGCCTGTACTTTTGGCCTCCTCGGCTCAACCACTCTTGGAGAAGACTCCCCGTGCTCCCAAAGTTAAGGCGCCACCCTCCGACTCAGCCCCTCTGGAGCACCTGCTACATGCCAGGCCCAGTGCTCAGGACTTCGGGGAGATATAGATGCGTTAGATGTGTGTCCAGCCCTCATGGACAGGTGGTTGTGGAGCTTTTCTGGGAGAGACCCTGGTGCGCCTCCTCTGAAATGCCCTTGGAGCTCGCTGTGGGAGGACAGGTTTGACCAGAAACCACGAGGGAAGAGCACAGGGGTAGGTTTTCCCGTCAGATTTCCACTCTGGTCTCGGCAAGAGCCACATCTTTCCTCTCTGAGTCTAGGTTCACCCCTTCCTTCCATCTTTTGGTCTGAGCTGCTGTCTGCACCACTGCAGCTTGACCTTTGACCCCCACCGGTCGGTCTGCAGGGAAGTCTGATTCCCGCCCCCCCCCCCGCCCCCGCCTCAGCGTTTTTCTGCCCCTTTTCTCTTCCGCACCCCTCCAACTTGGATTCCTCTCATTTACTGTGGTTCCTTCCCCCAAACCAGAATTTGGGAACAGAGCCCCACTGGGATTTCCCCTCTGTTCTCCATTAACTTTTAAAGAAGCCTTAAACTTAGATCATTTTTAGTTACCCATTTTACAAGTTGTTATAAAAACAGGCTAATGTGACTTGTAATTGGGGGCCCCTCTTGGGAAACTGGGAGCAGTGGTTGTCGAGGGTTTCCTTGCTCCCCTCTGTCACTGAAAAGCCAGAGCTCCAATTTTAATGTACCTAAGCTTCCACACTTTTTGTTTTTCACACACCAACGTCTCAAACCTAGGGTTACTTCGGAATGTACAACCACCCTCTGGCGGTGGCGGGGGGGGGGCGCGCGCGCCGGCGCGCATATTTGTTACTCTGGGGGAAAGACTACCCAGAGCCTCTGGCCAGGAAGTCTTGGCTGTGAAGCCTGCAGGATCTCAGGTGGGGAGGGGTGAGTGGGGCTGGGCTGTCGGAACCTGTGTGTGGTAAGTCGTTTTTAGGGGCCTGGGCTGCCATGCAAATGCATTTGTTTGCATAACTTTCTTGCTCCGTGGGACAGTGAAGTTTCCTACTCCTCGCGACACCTCTGCCAGGATTTGCAAGGGAAATGCTGGGACTGGCTTTCCCCCTTCACTCTCCCCCTCCAGGAGCCTTGTCCTCCCCCTGGGTTCTGTTTCAGTCCCTCTGGCTCAGTGTGACCAAATACCGGTCTTAACCTTTCGGATCCCGGGAGAGCGGCGTTTCTGGGGCCCCGAGATGCACAGTTATCTACAGAGGTTATGCAAATGAGTCCCTGGGGTTGGGTGGCTCTGGCCCAAGTCCAAGCCGGTGGAGAGCTGAGGCCGCTGGTGTCTGCGAGCAAGTGAAACGTACTCGCAGTCCTTCCTCAGTCCAGGCAGCTGGGGGATCTTGTTCCTCAAAGAACTCCAGCCTCCAGGGGCTATGAGGCTTCAAGTTTCAGAATAAGCCGAGTTCTCCCAGCCCTCCCCCTCTGATTTGGAGACCTGTGGTTCCAAATACACCAGTCAGAGGTTTGCTTTTCAAAGAAACCACGATCTCCTCTAAGTCTGAGCCCCAGACCTCAGTTAGCTGTGCCTACAGCCTGTGGTACAGGGAGACCTGGTTTTTTGCAGTAAGACCCAGAAGGGCCTATGGTTTTCTGGCACTCAGCTATCTCCCTTTTCAGGTCAGAAACCTCTTCTAAGTAATGGTCCTCATTCATAGTGAGACTCTGACCCTATTGGCTGCACCCACAGCCTCCCCACCGGGGCTGAAGGCACGAGGGGACAGGCCATTCTCTGAGCCGGTCTGCAAGGAAGAGTGAAGGATGAGAAATCAGCCTGACCTGCTTATTCCAAGTTCTGAAAACGGCAGCTGACCCCACATAGGTGCTTGGGATCTGTCGGGTGGATGAATGCATCCACAGAGCAATCAACACAAGTAATTTTAGTAATTCGAACAGCAAAGAAATTACATGCACATGTGATTGTGTATGCATTCAGAGTGAAATGTGAAAGTTGGTTACAACCTCTCTCCCCACCCGACCACGCCAGCTCCCTCTCCAGAAATAACTTCATTCAACAGCTCGGTTTGATTTTGATTTTTTCCAGCCTTACCAAAATTTCTATTTATCTACATACATATATATCCTTATAAACACAGAGGAGGAATTTCTTTGAGGGCTATCACAAGTGCACATGGAATCATTAGGTATGTTCTACAACTTGCTTTTTTTTAAAAAAATTGTGAAATACCCGTACCATAAAATACCCCATCTCCACCGCTTTTTAAGTGTTGAGTTAAATAGCATTAAGTATATTCACATTGTTGTACATCCCGTCTCCAGAGCTTTTTCATCCCTGTTAATTAACATGCAACTTGCTTTTTAAACTTAGCCTACCTGAGTGAGGCTGAACTCAGAACCATCGAATTCTTTTTTTTTCCCCAATATTTTAAAGTTTTTTTTTCTTTACTTTTTTAGTAATCTCTACACCCAACGTGGAGCTAAAACTCACAGTCTCAAGATCAAGGGTCATGTGCTCTACCAACTGAGCCAGCCAGGGGCCCCAGAACCCTTACAACACCTATAGAGCATGCCATGGTAGAGATGAGCCACAATTTATTTAACTATCTGCTGATGGTGGGCAGACGTTTCATTTGTTGCCTTTTTTTAAAACTATTAGTATTAATGTTGCAAACATCTTGTACAACATCTCTGTGCACATGTGTGAGGGTTTCTGTAGGATAAATTCCTAGAAGTGCAAGTTAGGTCAAAGGATACGTACATTTTATGTTTTGGTAGGCATTCCCAAAAAGACACTGTCAATTTATGAATCAATGCATTTTGCATGTTGCTTGCTGAATGACAGGGCCATGAATGACTTTGCTGTCAGCAGTGGGGCAATCTGGGGATAGAATAAGTCAGCTGAGATTAAGAGGGTATTTGAAGCACTTCCCAAAACATAGATATATACCCTCGGCTGCACTGTGGGCGACTGGAAGAATCAGATGCGGAGGGGCAAGGGGGATTCCTTCAGCCTCTCCCCACATCAGTGGCTCTGCTCGCCCAGTTACAGATATTTGCATCTATTTTGTTTTTTTTTTATTTTATTTATTTTATTTTTTTTTCAACGTTTTTATTTTTTATTTTTGGGACAGATAGTGACAGAGCATGAACGGGGGAGGGGCAGAGAGAGAGGGAGACACAGAATCGGAAACAGGCTCCAGGCTCTGAGCCATCAGCCCAGAGCCTGATGCGGGGCTCGAACTCACGGACCGCAAGATCGTGACCTGGCTGAAGTCGGACGCTTAACTGACTGCGCCACCCAGGCGCCCCTATTTGCATCTATTTTGGGTGTACAGGCAGAATGGCTCAAAAACAAATCTGAGGTTCAGCCTTACTCAGCTGGTGTTTGGTCTTGAGCATGTTACTTGATCGGCTCCCCAGACTGGGAAGCCCCTGGTGGGAACACCATGGAGATGACGGTGTGCAAATGACTTTGACACAACGCAGACTGGCAGGTGCCGTAAGCGAGGCCCCAAGTTCCATGGGAGTTTCCCGGCGAGGGCTCTCTCTGGTTGGGGACAAAGGCACATGCTGAAGAAGGTGACTCAGGCTCAGAGTTCTAGGTGTTGGGGCAGACGCAGGAGACTTGCAAGCAGTTTTTCTTAGGCAAGAGCTCAACCATATTACCCCCAGAAACCTTTATGGGACACTCATGGTGTGCCCAGCCCTCCACTGATTATGGAGTCTGAGGAATCAGGTTTGGGATGCGGTGGTCAATAGCTCAGATGCACACTGTGCGGGAGAGAGCTTTGGAGTTAACTGAACTGGGTTCAAAGTATGTTCAGGTGACTTGACTTTATGGAGCCTCAGTTTATCAACCAGTACAATGGGGATAATAATTGCGGCACTCCACAAAAGTTCTTAATAATACTTAAAACAATACATACTCATTATGAGGATGGGCCTCATAGTCCTCCAATTACCGCATAACCAACCGAAGGGCCCCAGCTGCTGTGCTCTGAAATCCACTGTTCATCTACGCTCAGGCCGTGTTTCCCTCCATCTGCCCCAGCCATGGCTGGGCCCAGCAGGGAGGCCAAGGTACCCCAGTTCCTGGGGAAACCGGGACTCTAGTGATGGCTGGTTTTGGTTTGAGGATTCTCTGGCAACTCTGGGGAAACTTCTTTAGACCGCACATCCAACTTTCTCTCCTTTGCTCCTCCTTGGGGTCGGCCATCGTCTGATGGCTCTCCCAGCTTGACCAGGCTCCCCCCATGTTTTTGTCTCATGAATACATTTCTCCTAAGCAAACCCCTTGCAAGTTCAATCCCATTCGGGCAGCTCCTTCTCAGAGGACCCAGACTAACACCATGATATCGCTTACCTCATGGAAATGATGCCTGGCACATAGTTAGCACTCATTGTTACTCTCTATCGCAGGTCGTAGTCCTGTTATTGTAGCATCGGTGTGAGTGGATTGATTTTAACTAGAGGAGAGTAAAGGTGATCTACACTGCGTGGCTTTGGGTTGACCCGGGAGGCCTCTATATCGGCTGCTGCGGGGATGTTTGGGCTAGTGGGTTTGTGGCTCTGTGACCTAGCAGAAAGGACCCCCACTCACGCTGGGACGGGGAGCAGCTGGGTGTGTCACTGGAGGGCGTTGGTGGCCGGCAGAGTTGGGGGCCAGGGGGTGATGATGGGAAGGCAGTGTGCCTTCAAGTGAAACAGGGGCCATGGGAAGTGAGGGTGACTCACAGGGTTTCTCTCGAAACTCCCAAGCCCATGGCATCTAGAATGTGCCGAAAGTGGGGCCCGCCAGCCCAGCCTCGCCCCGGTTCTAAGAATGTGTACCTTCTCTCCCCTCCCACAGTTGCCAAAATTAATCAGGCCCCCGATTTCAGCGGTATTATTCTCATAAGAATTTGGCGAAGAAAACCACTGGGTCATACCCCCTCACAGGAGGCCGCAGAGATCAGAGCTGATTGGGAGGAAACGTGAGAGCCGTT
Organism: Herpailurus yagouaroundi; assembly: GCF_014898765.1. Classification (NCBI taxonomy): domain Eukaryota; kingdom Metazoa; phylum Chordata; class Mammalia; order Carnivora; family Felidae; genus Herpailurus; species Herpailurus yagouaroundi. The sequence goes on from NW_024412620.1 coordinate 1,868,844, forward strand.
ATCTCTAGTCTGGGTTTCTGAACCCGGTCCTCCCTGCTCACTCTTGCAGAAAAGACCCAGTTGCAGTGATGTGGGTCAGGCTTGCCGGGTGGGGTAGGCTGGAGCCCTGGACTCCCGTAGGCCCAGACCACGTTGCGCCCCTTCCGCGTGCGGGCTGAGGCCACCGGCTTCTGTGAGCCTCCACCCCCATTAGCAAAATGGTGGCAGGAGTGCATCTCCATCACGGCGCTTCTGTGACAGTTAACCAGCTAATCAGTGGAAACCCTGAGCCCAGTTCCCGGCACATAGCGAATGTGAACCAGGTGAAGACACTGCTCAGTCCTGTTCAGAGACCTCTGGTCCCCTTTGTGGACTGTCCCTTCTCTTTCCCTTTTTTTTTTTTTTTAAGTGTTTATTTTTGAGAGAGGGAGAGGGAGAGAGAGAGAGAGAGAGAGCGAGAGAGAGAGACGAGTGTGGGCAGGGGAGGGACAGAGAGAGAGAAGAGACACAGAATCCAAAGCAGGCTCCAGGCTCCAAGTTGTCAGCACAGAGCCTGAGGGGCTCGAACTCAGGAACCATGAGATCATGACCTAAGCCGAAGTTGGACACTTCACCGACTGAGCCACCCAGACATCCCTCTTTTCTTCTGAATTCTGACCCTATACGGTTAGTGGTATTATTATTCCCATTTTATAGATTTGTAAACTGAGGTCAGCTTAAGTACCTCGTAAACAATCTCTTGTGATATAGGACCCCAACGTAGCCTGTTGGGACACTTCCCAGAGGCAAAGAGGAGGCAGTGAAAGCAACTGAGGCCAAATTTAGAGGCCTACAGCATTCGTGGACCTGGAAGGGCAGCACCACATAGGCCATTCCCCCCCGTCCCCACGCCCCCAAGATGGAACACTCCTCCTTCAGATATCTGCACAATTCATTTCCTTTATGTTCTGTGTATCACTTTTTCTATGATGCCTCTAGCCTGACAGCTCTATTTTAAACTGCAGTCTTTCCTCCTACACCCCACCCCTCACTCTTACTCTCCACTCCCCTCTGTGGCCTTACATTTAAAATCGTTTTAATTGAAATAGAATGTACACACCAAATGCTACCCTACTTCAGGTTTCCCCCCCAAAGATCTGATCCCCTTCTAGAAACCTGTGGAACTTATTTATCGCCAGCGGAACCTAAGCTCCACGGGCGCAGAGATCTGAGTCTGCTTTATTCACGGACTCATCGCCGGTGCCTGGCACACAGTAGGCCCTCAGATGCTTGTGAGATGTTGGTGGGAACCTAGCAGCATCCAGTACTCCTCGCAGAGAAGGAAGACACAGGAGACCCAGCCTCTGCCTGCCTGACTTGGCGGTTCTGTGCAAGGTGGCAGCAGGCTGTGTATGAGTAAGTTCCAGAGGGCGTGGCCACCGCCGCAGCACGTGCTCGGGGCAGGACTGGTCCCCAGAGCTCTGAGACCCAGGCAAGGCCTCCTGGAGGGCAGAGCCGGGCACCTTGATGCTTGGGACTCCCCCGTCACCTGAGACAGCGTCTCCTTCCCTGATAAAGGGGAAGCCTTTCCTCTGTCAAACCCAGATCCCTGCTGCTGCTGTTTCAACCCATTTCCTCTTGTTCTGCCCTCAGTGGGTCCTGTGGCAGTAACCGCACTAACCATTCCAACCCGTCTCATTCCTCAACCCGGTGTCCCCAGCAGGCTTGAGCAGAGGCTGCTGCAGACAAATTGCCCATAACCTTGCTGCAGCCCGGAGGGGACAAGCTGAGAGCCCTGCGCCCTTGGAGTAGGGTGGACTCATGGAGGCACCATCCCCAGTCCCTGTTGGGGAGTCGACCCGAACAGCAAGCTCAGGAAATGCTGGCTGAGTGGATGGATGAAGCTGGGGACTAAAACATGCCCTGAGAAATCCTTTTAATGACCCGGCTTCTGTCTAGACTTGGCGATGACAGCCTTTAAACAAATGTTGGTTATTTCGCTTTATGACTTGTTTGTGTTTTTAGTGTTTTATTTTTAGCCACTCTCCCCCAAGTAGAAGCTTCCAAAATTGCATCCAGGGAAGTATACTATAGCTGGAGAAAAATACATGAGAAAGTCAAGGAAAGAAGAAAAGAAAAATGAGAAAGTAAGGAGAGGAGTGTAGAATGTGTGTTGGCAGGAGATCCTACCCCAGGGATCTGAGTAGAGCCGAAACCCAGACTTGTAAAGGGCTGCCGCTGTCTAGACACTTGCACGCATGTGTTGGCAAGGACCTGTTCTGAGTGCCGTCCAGGGGCACAGCCTTATCACAGGCACGGGGACGTGTCCCTTGCTCCTGGAGCCTACAGCGGAAGTGGTATGTCATGATTTTTATGGGGTCCTAGCTCTTCTCCGGTTTCCATCCCATGCCCTCACCCAGGCAAGTCAGAAAGCAGGCTGAGTAATGGACATTCGGGGGGCATCTCTGAAACACAGAAATCTCTAGGCGGGAGCTCTGCAAAGGGATACTGGTGTTTCTCAAATTTGCTGAATCATGGAACACCAAATCATATTTTTGGTGCTTCACCCCTAACAAGCCTTTTGCTTAAAAAGTACCCCTGCCCCCAAACCCCTGAAGAGCTACATATAGAGCAAAACCCAAGGGGATGTAATTTCTTTTTTTTTTTTTTTAATTTTTTTTCAACGTTTATTTATTTTTGGGACAGAGAGAGAGCATGAACGGGGGAGGGGCAGAGAGAGAGGGAGACACAGAATCGGAAACAGGCTCCAGGCTCTGAGCCGTCAGCCCAGAGCCCGACGCGGGGCTCGAACTCACGGACCGCGAGATCGTGACCTGGCTGAAGTCGGACGCTTAACCGACTGCGCCACCCAGGCGCCCCTATAATTTCTTAAGGTCACAAAGAGGTAACATTTTAGCTGTTTCTGCTAATAGCAAATTTGTAACGATATTCTCTTCCCCAGTTCTCACAGCACATTGGCACTGTTTTCAAAGGCTCTGGACTAGTCTATGAACTCTGTAGCTGGAGTCACCAGCCCTGAGTTTACTCCCTCTGTAGCTCTGTAACTCCGTGTAACAAGCATGTACCAGAAACCACGCCCCTTCCCTTTGGCTCCCCGCTGGGTGACCCTGGGGAGTGGCCAGTGATGGCCTTCTGAGAATTGCCCCATGACTTGCAACGAGAGAACTTTACCTAATGAAGCTGGTGAAGCCCAGCTTCTGTGTCCTGACTTGCAAAAACTACTTTTTAATTTGACATCTCGAACCTCTAGTGTATTTTTTCTTTTTAAAAAATGTTCATTTATCTATTTTGAGAGAGAGAGAGAAAGCACAAGCAGAGGAGGGGCAGAGAGAGGGAGAGAGAGAGAATTCCAAGTAGGCTCCCTGCCATCAGTGCAGAACCCGACGCAGGGCTCGAACCCACAAACCGTGAGATCGTGACCTGAGCCGAAACCCAGAGTCGGACGCTTAACTGATCGAGCCAGCCAGCCACCCCGTCTAATTTATTTTTTCTTAAAGACAACCTCTAAATTATTCAAGCTTTGGGCCCCACAAATCTGGATCCATTGGTGCTTGGCAGATAAAGGCAAGCTATTCACTAAAGGTTTTTGTACCTTCCATATTTGTTGCTCCTTTGTGACTTGGTTCTAATCAGTGGAATGTGGCCGAAGAGAAAGGGCCGCCACCATTCTCAGGCCTGACCTATTAAAACCTCCCGTACATCTTTGTCCCTTGTCTTCCGGCTGTGTCCAGGAGCTGAGGGCCCCAAAGTGTAATTAAGAGTTTGACTCCATTTTTGATGTCTGCTCACGGCTCTCAAGCCCGCTACTCCCCTTTTCCCTTTCTGCCCCTCAAAACTGAAAGGGAAGTTTGAGCGCCCCCTCCTGTGGCACTCACCGGAAGTTCAAACCACACAAGTCTCAGCCTGCACCCGGGAATCCTTACTCAAGTCCCATCACGCAACGACCATGAACCCCACACCAGTAGCCCCTCCCTGCTTTTGCTCAAGCCATTGTTGGAACCAGCCCTCCTCCCTCCAAGAAAGCCTCATTATGTGAGTAATAAACCTTTCCATACCCTCCTGGAATGTGTGTGTGTGTGTGTGTGTGTGCGTGTGGCATCACCAGTCTTGGCATCTGAACCGCGTTTTGTTGGGAGGGGAATCCATCCTGTCTCAGGAGTGACTATAACGCACAACCTCCATCAGCATGAGTGAAGGTGAAGCAGAATTCTTGCCTGTACCTCGCTGCTACCCTCTCCAGACGCATTCTCTCCATGAGTGAGAAATAAACTTCTATTAAGTCACTGAGATTTCAGGGTTGATCTGTTACAGCAGCTAGTGTTATCTTAACTAATGTGCCCATGATAAAGCTGACTCTAAGAATTCTGTCTAATTAATTCCAATATCCTAAGTCGCTTTGGGGAAATCTAAGAAGAAAAAAAAAAAAGAAGAAGAAGACTGGTTATTTTCCTTTCTGCCTCAAGAGAAGAGGCCAACTCTCTTCCTGCAAAGAGCTTATAGATAGCAAGGCCATCTGATTCAGAATACAAGAATAAAGATGTTGTGATTCTAGAATGATAGATTACGTGTTTCATAGTATTAAAATGACTTTATTCATTCTTAGTATTTTCCCACGGAAAAAAGAAGGGAGGGAGGAGAGTGTTATCGTGTGTTATGAAACAAAAGGAGAAGGGGAGGAAAGAAAGAGCCCCGTACAGCAAAATCAGCCATCAAATAAACATATTCCGGTCATGGGGTCACCGGAGTCCAAGGGAGACGTATGTCAGCAACTTCCCCACCCTCCCTCCTTTCTAGACATTCACGATTTCACCCGAAGCTCTGGGCTCTGGCAGTAACACGGAGTTGCTTTTGCTCTGTCTCCTCCTTAACAAGCGTCAGCCTCAGGGACACGCGCTGACCCTGATATGCGTGTATCTTTCCTTTCTCCATTTCTCACTCTCAGTTCTTCCGTGAACGGCTCCCCACTGCTTCCTTTTACCTTAGGAGTGGAAAGGATGGCAGACTATGAAACCAACGATGTGTGAGCAAGTAGAAGAGGAAGTAATCGTTGCCAGGATCCAGTAAAGGTTCACTGTTTAGGTCCTGCCTTCAAGGCTCCAGAAGCCATTGGCCCAGATTGCACTTCGGGAGACGACTGAGTCAGGAAGAGTCTCTCCATGTGGGGGCAGAGTCAGATTTTAGACGACCCTCAAAGTATTGCCTTGAGCCTGAAGGCGGAGGCAAGAACAGAACAAGTAGCATAGTCAGGGGGGTAGATTGCTAGGGTAGAGAAATTCAAGTTCGCTCATCAAAATTAACTGATGTTTTTGCACAGGGCCTCTCTTGAGCGGAGAAAGTGGGTTTGAGGTCATTCTGGTCTAGACAAGTTACTTGATTTATATGGTCCCTGGACTAGTAGATTTGGACTTCCAGTAGACTTGATGTGTCTGGATTTCATCAAGGCGTCTGAGAAAGTCTTACATGATCAACCTGAGAAAGTCTTATGTGATCAATGTGCAGATAAGCTATGGCTGTCTATTATTTCCAGCTAGGAACAGGACCTTAATTGATATCTAATGTGCTATTGCCTCGATGTACCATATTTAATGTTCTGTCATTCTGGGCAAAGGTATAGAGGTCAAGGGTATCAAAAGCTAGATCAATTGCCCCAAATATCTAAGAGTAAAGCAGACATAGGTAAACATAAGTCATATATTTAATTTTAAAAACTTCAATGTGCAACACAGGATAAGGATGAGGTAACTTGGTCATAATTAAACAAGACTTGGAATTTTAGCTGACCCCAGGGTATTAGTTTTCCAGAACTTCTGTAAAACCCTACCCCAAACGGGGGGTGGGGGTGCTTAAAACAATGGAAATGTATTCTCTCACAGTTCAGAAGCCAGAAATCCAAAATCAAGGTGGCCAATACAGCAAATACAGTGCCGTGCTCCTGCGAAAGGCTCTAGGGAAGAACTGGCCTTGCTTCTTTGACTTTCTGGTTATTGTCAGCAATCTTTGCTGTTCGTTGGTGTGTGGCAGCCTAGTTCCAATTCTGCCTTCGTCTTCACACGGCCATCTGTCCTGTGTGTTTATCGCCTTGTATCCAAGTTTCCCTTTTGTTATGAGGACACCTGTCATTGGATTAGGGCCTACGCTACTCCAGCATGACCTTGTCTTGATTACATTTGCAAAGACTACTGCCACGTAAGATCACATTCACAGATACTGAAGGGTTAGGACTTGAACATATCTTTTTGGGAGACACCATTCAACATGCAACACACGGTATGGCCAACAATGTGCTATGGCTGCTGCTAAAGAATCTGCATGGTGGTGGTGAGGCTGTGACGTGATGAATGGTCCTGGGCAGGGACGGTGAGTAGGTCTCACCTGCCCAGGGAGGCACAGCTAGTGGACTCTCAGCAGTACCCGGCCCCATCTGCTCCCCTGGACTTCCATGCATCATGCTCCATTTTTCCTTCCGTTTTTCTGGCAGGTTCTCCTTGCCCTCCATGGCTGATACTTCAAGTCACCCATTAAATGATGGTATTCCTCAGTGCTTTAAGCTGTCTTTTCCCATTCTCCATATTTTTCTCTGAGTGAGTCGGTGTTCTTTCCCATGATTTCAGTTACCATTTGCAGACTGAAGACTCCAGAATCTGGTGCATACATCTGAACTCTAATTAGACGCCTCCACTTAGGTATCTCCAAGTATGTCAACCGAACACATCCAACACTGGGCTCTTCATCTTCCTCATTTGTGCAAACCCGGACCTCCTCCAGAGTTTCCAGTCTCGGTCCATAGCACCACCATCTCCCCATTTGTCTAATATCTTTGATTTCTTCCTTGCTTCACCCTCCATGTCCACGCAGTCATCAAATCTAATTGATACTACACATGACCGACCGCACAAATATGTCTATGTAGTTTTCTTTTTATTCCCACTGCTGCTATCCTTGTGCAAGTCACTGTCTGATTTTTCATTATTGTATTGTATTGTATTGTATTGTATTGTATTTTTACCTGCATTACTGTAACAGGTTCTGATTCGGTCTTCCAGTCTCTGGTCTTATCCTCTGCAAATCCACTTTCCACATAGCAGCTGCAATGCAAATACAGTCATGTTATTTCCCTGCTTAAAACCCTTCAATGGATTCCCACTCTCTTTAGGATATGAGTCACCCTCCCTAACGTGTCCTAATAGAAACTGGATGGCCTGACCTCTGCTTACTTCTCAAGTCTCATTCTCTCTATTCCCTCTTCTTAGTCTCATACCTTCCCCCTTCGCCTCCACATCTTTTTACCTGCTGTTCCCTCGGCCCAGCACATTGTTCCTTTCCCCCTTTGCCTAACTGATGGATATTCATATTTTAGGTCTCAGGTTAAATGTTCTTTTCTTCCAGGGAGGACTTTCCTGGTCCAGTTTGCTTGCTTCCATCAGTTACCGGTTTACCATGTTGCACAACGCCAAGGGGTGAAATTTGTATCATATTGTGTGTGAAGAGTGCCCCCGAAGTTGTGCAACACAGTGATCAGGCACCCTTTGTTCTTCACTGTCATCGTTTAATTGTCTTCCTTTCTGGGTCTGTAAGCTCCACATCTGATTCTCTGCTGTGTACCTGGTACATAGTAAGAATCCAATCAATATTGAATTAATATGTGAGGGTTAAAAAAGAAAGGACTTTCTTAATGAGTGCATACAAGAAAAAAAATGCAGGAATGGAAAAGATACTGGAAACCATACATTTTAAATAATAACTGGAGTAACTGAAGACGGCTGACTTAAAGAAATTAAGACTGAGAATAGATATAATAGCTGCTTTCAATATTTGAAGGACTATCCATATGAAAATGAAATATATTTATTCTGTTTTATCCCAGAAAGTGTAACTAAATAACTGAAGGTAAGTTATAGCCAAGCAAATTTGGGCCTGATGAGAAAATCGAAAGAGATTTCCAATCATGAGAGCTGTCCAGAAATGAAACAGGTGTAACACCACGTAATGAGTTCTGTTTCATTGCAAATATTGACGTATACGCATCACAATTCTTGTCCGTCTGTTAGCGTGATTGTGGGTGGCAGGTGGATAAGAGAGCCTTTGAGTGTCTAACTCAAAATATCTGTGATTTGGTAACTATAAGGAAAATCTTCTTTTGAATTGAACTCAAACATTTATATAATGCCTTCTCTGTGCTTGATACTATTAGGGATATAGGACTGCGAGACTCCTCCCTGCCCTCAAAGGTGTAGTCAGGTGTGAGGGACAATGTGAAGTTCATGAGAAGATAGAACCTTCTAGAATAACATCAACTGTCTAAATGTGTGGCTCAGTGGTTTGCTCAATGAATGGAAATAACTATCTGGTCTCCCACTGCGGTGGAAGGATTTGTAGGAGAGGAGGCCTTTGTAAAGGGAAGTGGAAGATGCAAAGGAGAGTCTACCTCAGGAGAAGGGGGTGAGAAGGTAGAGCCCTGGGAGAAAGCAGATGTGGGCCAGAGGCATAAGCGAGCGTTCCTCACACATTTCACTTACAGCATCAGTGTGCACACAGCTCTACAAAGGTCTGGTTTCCTTGGGTGAAAACATTGAAGAAGATGACATGGCGGCTGGCCTGAGAATTGGCTGAAACTAGGGAGTCATGTGCTGTGGTGAAGGGAAATGAACTCCTTGACCATCCTGAACTCCCTCAAATATTTGGGGTTCAGTGGACGAGTCAGAGGTGACTCAGCTAGCTACCCGGAAGGAGGAAGGGAGGAGGGGAAGCCCCAGGATTAGAGTTGTTTGACTGTTTATGGCCCAAGGGCTCACGCATATCTTTTGTACATATTTTTGGCTGCGAGTAACCTGAAACCCAATCAACAGTGACTTAGTAGGAAAATCATTATCTTATATATAGAAAATTCTGAAGTAGTTCTCATCTAGGATTGGTTAACTCATGTGTTTGACAAAGTTACCAAGGACTTACTTCTTTCTGTTATTCTGCTTGCCATTTTCCATTTGTTGATTTATCTCCTCAGGCTGAGTCCCCTCATGGTCTCAGAGAAGGCTTCAGCAATTCCTGGCTTGAAACGTGGAAAACCTCCAGAGGCAGAAAAAAAGCCTAGTTTCCTTGCTTTTAAGAAGAAAAAGAATATTTCCCAGTAGCCCGTCATCCAAGCTCTCCTCATGTCCCACTGACCAGGTTACATCACAAACCCATTCCTAAGTCGGTCACTGGATGGGGGAAACAATAACCTTGGAAGAAGCCCTGCTCCCCTGAAGTGCATACATGCAACACCTGAACAAAATCAGAGACAGGAAGACAATGGCAGCCAAGCATGGCTGCAATATGTACCTCCTGAGGAGGATTTTAAATTCTTTAGGGTCAACTCTAAGTGGTAGAGTGGGGACTTGGAACCAGGTTAGTCTAAGTCCATGTATTTCCACCAATGGTATCTCACTACCTCTTTCTCCCAATCTGAGGTTCCCTGAGTCTGGGAATAAGCTGGGGAGTGTGATTTAAACCTGAGTTTCTCAAACCGTCTTTGGTAAAGAATCCGATCTTTAAAGAAGTTCAATTCATTATGGATCAACATTTTAGTAAAATACAATCAAAAGAATTACTAGGGAAGTAATGAAATGAAAAATAACGTAAAGATATACAGAATGCGAGCCCCTGTTTTCAATGATTCGCTCTAACAAAAAAATATTCTATCAGATTACTATAAAGTTTTTTTTTCAATTTTCTTAATGTTTATTTATTTATTTTTGAGTGAGAGACAGAGCACGAGCAGGAGAGGGGCAGAGAGAGAGAGAGAGAGAGAGAGAGAAGGAGACACAGAATCCGAAGCAGGCTCCAGGCTCTGAGCTGTCAGCACAGAGCCCCATGCGGGGCTCAAACCACAAAAGGGGAGATCATGACCTGAGCCGAAGTTGGACATTTAACCGACTGAGCCATCCAGTCGCCCTGCTGTAAAGTTTTTTAAACTTCATTTCTGTGCTGTTCTTGCCACAGACGGGTAGCAAACACTTCATGGACCAGCAGTGGTCTTCCAGCCACACTGAGTGGTGCTGATTTAGATGATTTTCTGCCTCCATCCTCCTCCCTCAACAGCAACTCAAGATACTTGATGCTTGGATGCCTCAGCTGAGATGAGGGTGGGCGAATTACCCGTTATAATTATTGAGCCAAATATCAGAGGAAAAGGCTAAGTTTTTGCACTGCTGTTTTCTTGGGGACTTCTACTGTCACCAACAGATTTCATACTTGTGGTAACACTTTCTTGTTGATTTTCTATTTACCTGCTATGTAGGAAAGAGATTGAGCACAATAGTAAGGCAGTAGTCCCTCCTTCTCCACAGGGGGTACATTCCCACACCCCCCGTGGGTGCCAGAAACTGCAGGCCATACGGAGCCCTATATAGACTATGTTTTCTTCCTATACATAATACCTATGAAAAAGTTTAATTTAGAAATCAGAAATAGTAAAGGATTAACAACAATAACTGATAACAGAACAATTATGACAATGTGCCGCGATAGAAGTTATGTGAATGTAGTCTCTCTCAAAATATCTCATTGTACTGTTCTTCTTGTGATGATGTGAGATGACACGATGCCCATGTGAAGAGAGGAAGTGAGGTGGATGACACGGGCATTGTATGTAGCTCTCGGTTGCTGTTGACCTTCCGGCAATCTGTCAGAAGGAGGATCATCTGCTCCTGTACCACGGTTGACCACGTGTAACCAAAACCACAGGAAGCACAACCGTGGATAAGAGGGGACAACTTTATGTGAAATAGAAAAGACTCATGGGATAAAGACCCTGCATATCATAGGAAAGACCTGTTTGGAGATTTGCTGGAGGTGACCAGTTGGGTATGTCATTGGGTGATGATTCATCTTGGCAAAAATTATAAGGTTCTTGATTTGAATGACTCGGATTGTGTGTGGTTAATGCTTAGACATTTGTTGTTTTTCTGACGTAAAAATGACTTCAATCTGCTAAGATCTATTTACAAATATATAGGTTCTTTTATTTATTATGAAATACCAGGAAATCTATATATTAGGGCATCTTCTAAGAAATCTAGATCTGCACTGCTCTAAGATTTAGGAAATTTAATTTGTCAAGTGTATGAAACTCTGAGAACTCTACATATTTGAAAATTGGAATCCACCAGAAGCTCCAGGATGCTCCAACATCTACCTCTCCGTTTCATTCGCAAATGATTTGAGCACCTACCTCCCACTCTTCTTTTACATTGCCTTCCACTGGCCTTCTTTCTACTGCCACAAGCCTGGTGGATTTCAGTGTCCTTGTGGGTGACTTCTCCAAAATGTGGCTTTTCAATTCCATCATCTCCACATTGCTGATGACCTTTCCCCCTGCCTTTACTCAACCATCTATTCCAATGGCTATAGCCTAGAATTCATTATCCCTCAAAACTGCCCATCTCCAAAATGTCTTGATTCAGTCTCTTCCCTGTCTGGCCACCACCTCCTATCCTTGGGGATTCCGCTTTTACCTTCCCAACTGTTCCTTGACTGCATCAGAGCCTCCAGTCCATTGGCTCATCTACACTATCTCTTTTCATCAGTTCTCTCTTGTATGCACATTATTCAACTTTGAGTCCTGGGTCCATCTTTCCGGTCAGGCTCTTACTTATACTCTCAACTTCCTCTCCCCCTTGTCCTTTTGTTATAGTCATGGGTCAAAACAATTTTGCATATCATGCGTTCACTCCAGGCTGCCAAGACAATCCTGAGAAAAAGTATGCAATCTGGCAGACTGCAATTCATGATTACCTACCTCACCTGGGCTCAACACTGCCTGGATGTCTTCCACATTTCTTTAGAATCATTTGCTTTCCACATATCTGCAAGCATCATTTCAAATCTTTGTTTCTGTCCTCAAAACTTCTTTCATTCTCTTCTTATTCACTCTTCTCAGAGAAAATACAAGCCATCTGATGGAAACAACTTCAACTTCCTGCCAACAAATCTTCAACCCAACCTGCTTTTGTACCCACTGTCCCTACTTCCTTCCTGTTATTATTCAATGAAGGTGTTCCTCTTAATCTCTTCATCCACTCCTCTACCTGCACCCTACCCCCTCCTGCCTTCTGAGGAAAGTGTCTTCATCAGTTATATCTCATTCATCTATCTTCAACTTTTTCTCCTGTGTTGGCCCAGTGTCCTGTGATCCACTTTTTCACCTCCCATTTAATGCGTGATCCCATCTATCTCCCATCCCCTGCCACTTTTCTGCACTGTTCTTGATAAAGTGACCAGTGCCCCCACTTGCTATATCCCATAGAAGCTCTTTTGTCTTGATCCTAATTGACCTCCCGATAGCATTTGATTCAGTTGACCATTCTCTCTCCCTTAAAATGCTTTCTTTCTTTGTGCTCAGGAGTGCCACTTTCTCCTGGTATTTCTTTTTATCACCCAGGCCATTCTTTATAAGTTTCTTTGTCAGCTTTTCTTGCTCTGACTTATAAATACCTGGGTTCTCCAGGTCTTGGTTCTGGGCTCTTTTCTCACACTCTTTCCCTTGGTGATTTTCTCCACTCCTACAATCTCACTTACCATCCCTATTGCAATGACACTCATAGATTTATCTTCAGACTACACCTCTATGTCCAGCTGACCACTGTGGAAGAATTCGAAGTCTCAGAGGCACCTCCAACTCAACGGGGCCAAGGTAGAATGTACTCTTTTCCTCCCAACTTTCTTCTCCCCTACCCATTGTCCAGACCAGATCTGAGGGGTTTTTGGCCATCACTTGCCATCATCACTCTCACCTAAGTAGTTGCCGAACACTTGAGCCCTTGTACTTCACTAAACTCCTATTTATTACCCCCATAGTCCATACTAGAATTTCCTCTTGTCTGAATTGGAAGCCAACAGACCCTATAGGGTCTCATTCAGAAGATATATATTCTCCTGTCTACTTAATAGCCTTTAATGGCTTCTCTTTGCTTAAAGTCTGTCCTTTTCTTCCAGTTCATGTTAAATCTCTCTCCCTCATATATAATATGCCTCACTTGTTGTGTGTCATCTTTTAGTTCTTTAGACAGTTTAGGTCCCTTCCTACTTCAGAGACTCAGGATATGAGAGGAGATGGAGAAGCCAGAGGGTTCTGAAGAGGGCCCAGGGCCCAGCTATATTGAGTATCAGTACAAATCTACCCTTGCTTCAGAGATATTCCTTCCCTTCATTCTTTGCTGTTCAAAGAGGTCTTTAAATATGTGGCTCTTTCGAAGGTTCTCAGCACCTCCCCCTTTATTTGACCAGGCCCACTCATCCTTCATGTCCAGCTGGATGTCACCTTCTCATGGAAGCCCTCCCTCCCCCGAGTCTGGGTTAGTTGCTTTAGTGACACCTCCCACTTCTCATCTACTAGTTTTCACAATTATGCTAACATTGTGTAGTTAACTTGTGATGTCTTTTTCCGACCATATGGATTTAGCTGCTAAATCCATGAAGGTAGGCATGATGTCTGTTTTGATCACTATTTTCTCCCCAACACCCAACATAGTACCTAGAGTATGATAGGTTCTGAGTAAATAAATGTGCATCTCATAAAAACTCTGACTCGGGACGAAGGCCAGGGAGAAGCCAGTCTGCCCCTGTTTTGATTTGATCTCATCCTTGTTAGATACGAATGTAGAGAATATTCTGCGAGAAGCCCTGATTAGTTACTTACGCTGCATACTAGCCACGGTTACTAATTCAGTTCTGGTAGAGGTATGATAGGGTTCAGCTGGGGGCATGACATCCGTTTCTTCTAAATAATCCAGAAAGACTTTTTCACATAGGCGTGAGATTCTGGGTTGCATATTTGATGGACTATGGGCTCTGTCATACAATGACTTCTTGACTTTGGGGGGAAAATGTATTTTTTTACTTGAATAATGGTAAGGGAAGATGCAGTGTGGTAGACTGTCTCATTTTTTAGGGTGCTAACAGATTAGTAACCGTGATGGATAACGAACGTATATGAACAAAGGCCAGGGCTGTGATCAATAAAAACTTTCGACGTAATTAACCTAATATTTATTTAATGGTATGTGTAACTATTATGGCTTTGGATGGCAGTTAGGCACCTCTAGTAAGCCTCTGCTCACTGAACCAATGTAACTCTAGTAGCTATAACTGATGTATACATTCACTTCATCAAGCCAAGTAGTTCTTCAGGCACTCAAGAAAATGTCATTTCCTTTCTGTCCTTCCCAAGTGCCAGGATGGTCCGTTTTCTCTTCCTATCCAGAAGTGGTGGGTAGGGAGGCAGAAAACATTTTAAGGAAAGTCCAGGTTCAGTGATGGGCACACAGGGTGTGTCTGGCTGTTTCTCATGGTGATGGCAGTGATCTCACCATCTGGTCTCAGGTGAGCATTTTTCCAAATGCCTAAGGGAAAAGCTGGTTTTACTAAGTATTTGCTCTGTGCTTTACATGTATTCATACCTCTATTTCTTATGACAACAACACCTGGAAGGAATGATTATTCTCTCCGTGTCACAGAGGAGAATACCGAAGAAGGCGATGTGTCAAGGTCACGCAGCTTGGAGGTTTGGCAGATTCCAGAGGCTGAGCACATCACGCCTGTGCTGTGGAGTAAGAAACAAGCTGTGTTATTTTCCCGTAGGTCTTTGTCTCCTCCATCCTCTCCAGAGAGAATGTCAAGGAGGCTTCTGAAAACTCAGAGCTCTGTGGCTGCTCAACCCTGCTGGAAGATGGGAGCTGTTGATAGTACACAGATGACTGGTAATCTGTCTGGAAAATTACAGTGCAGACTCTCTGGACAGGAACGTGTCCCGGAAAAGGGCTCGAGTGGGAATATCCCTGGCTGATTGGAGGAATCAGATACTGGAATTAGGAACTATGGGCTCAGAGGGCACTTGGAGTTCATCTAATTTGGTGGTTTTGAAGCTTCTAACCACAAAGGACTGCCGTTATTAATTTCCTCCAGAGACTCTCTATTTTAAAATATTTTGGCTGGTTAAAAAAATTTACAAAAATAATTCTATTTTCTGTTTTTATTAATCAAAGATATAATAGATGACTAGAAAAATAGAGCTTCTGGCCAGCATGAGGTGACTTGCCTTTCCATACCGAGGGGCTCTTGCTTCAGCCGAGCACATACAAGTGTTTTTTAATGAAACTGTGCAGACTTACAGGAGGTGGGGATAGCAAACGTACAATTTCATTAGACTTTTTCAAATTTGGGAAATTGTTCCCACAGTCTCTCCACCATGAATACTTTCAGGAACGTGCGTGACTCTAGTGGTCCCAGCTGAAAATCATTGATTCAGACTTACTGCCTTGTTTCCTCATTGAGGAAATGGAAGCCCAGAGAGGGGAAGTAAAATTTCCAAAGTCACCAAGTTGAGTTGATGAGTAAAAGGATGGTTAAATAATAGAATACCTGTGTCCCCTGGGACCCACTACCCACTCCAAGGTAGAGTTGACTGGTTCATTCTGTAGCCAGTTCTGCAGCTTGTGAAAGTTTAAAGATCTTCGTTTCATTTTTAATTCTGAGTGTTTGCTCTTAGGATACAGCTCTCACTCTCTTGGAGTGTTATGCCTGCTTCTCCCTCAGGCTTAAAGCTGGTCCCCGTGTCCCACAATTAGATCCACTCTTATAAGCATTTTGAGGGTCAACAAGCCATAGAGTGAGTAGCTTCTGCCATTGAGCCAATTCTCTTTCCTCTTTCTTCACATCTCTGATATCAACCCCTTCCTTCCAGAACCTTTCGATCTGTTGGATTTCTTTCAGTGGCTGGGTAGGGTAACCACATTGTCATCACAAATTTTGGGAGCTTCTCTCCCTGGTCCCACCCTCCTCACCTTAGCAGCTTGGGCCATAGACTGAGATTCTCATTCTTCATTTCTATCTAAACTCTAGTGGGAGGTGAAGAGGGCCATGGGAGAAGAGGTGGTTGCTCTTTTTAGAGAATAAAGGCTTGTTGCAAAAAAAAAAAAAAAAAATCCCGATCATCTAAACTGCATCTTCTCATCTCTAGATTTCCAATCTATACGACATATGTACCTTCATACCTGACATTCTATTGGACCCTTATATCAAGTCTGGTCCATTAGCCAGCTCAGGCTACCATAACACAATACCGTAAACTGCACGACTTAAACAAACGAACAAAATTATTTCTCACGGTTCTGGAGGCTGGAAGTCCGAGATCAAGGTGCCAACATGGTAGGTTTCATTCTGAGACCTCTTCTCCTGGCTTGTAGCCACTGTCATCTTTCTATGTGTGCTCAACAGGATATTTTTATTGGGCACATGTGAAGAAAGAGAGATGGAGAGAGATAGAGGGAGATGGAGAGAGCAAGGTCTTTGGTGTCTCTTTTTATAAGGGCACTTATAGGAGGATGGCTCCACCTTCCTTCAACAAAATTATCTCCCATAAGCTTCATCTCCAAATATCATCACACTGGGGGTTGGGGCTTCAATATAGGAATTTGGGGGGAACACAAACATTCGGTAGATAACACTTGGGAAGAAAGTTTCTGCTAGTTTTCCAGGTGAGAAACTGAGGCTCAAAGAGGTAAACATATTAGACTGAGCCCACGAGAGAGGACTGGAGGAGGGCTATGTCCATGATGATGCCCTCTCCATGGTGAGATGCTTACCCGACTCTTCCCCTTACCCCCACTCCCAACCCAGGAGCCTGATGTGCCATTCGAGCACAGAGCTATGTTTTCTAAATTCTTAGAAAGATGTGGTAGTTTAAAAAGACGTCCACAAATTCTTTGAGACGCCTCCCTTCAAAATGTGGAATCTAATTTATCTCCCCTTCAATATGGGCTATACTTGCCAACTCACTTCTAAGGAAGTGAGAAATCTCAGAAGAGATTTCTGAGATTGGGTCGAAAAGACACCATGACCTCCTCCTTGCTCTCTCTCAGATCACTGGCTCTGGGGAAGACAGCTGTTGTGTTGTGTTGTGGAGACACCAGAGAAGCCCCACAGAAAGGACCACGTAGCAAGGAACCAAGGCCACCTGCCAGTCGCCAGTGAGGAACTAAGTCCTCGTGCCATGTAAGTGCGTCATCTTGGATGTGTTTTGTCCAACCCCAGCCAAGCTTCAGATGACTGCAGCCTTGGATGTTATTTTGACTGCAACCGCATTAGAGACCCTGAACCAAAACCCCTAGTTGTCATTCTCAGATTCCCGACCTACAGGAAAAGACAAAAAATGTGTGCTGCTCTAAGCTGCTAAATTTTGGAGGCATCGATAGATAATTAATACGAAGGGAAAAGCATTTGACGCTATTCTCAGTTCTCCGTTCTCCGTATAATCTATGCGGCCAAGGCACACCAACATTTCTGAACATCTGTTTCCTCTTACAGAAGATAGCAATAATAATACCCCATAGCATGCCTGATACACATATACCTAGCAACAACTAGCTCAAAAAAAAAAAGCGCTCAATTAATTGTGGCTGTTGTCAACATCTTATCAGCCATGTGGCTTCTTTAGGTGAGTTTCTGTCTCTTGGTTTCAGATGCCCACTTCCCTCACATGAGGTGTGAACCTCAACCTTAAGTTAGTATGCATTGCCTAGCAGAGGGCCCTAACAGCCTAAACTTCAGTTTCTCCATTTTAGTACAGAGAGCCCTGCTGTAGAGAGCCTCACTCCTCTCTCCTGGTCTTCAGCTGGCCTCCATTCTTAACCTTTCATCTCAGAATTTCAGCTTTGATGCTTCCCACTTCCTTCCTATGGTTACTTTAACTAAAGTGAGTCAGGTCTTACTGAAAAACTGACCACAGCCAGTTGGCCCCTATCCTCCCCCGGACCAGGGCCGCCTGGGCAGAGTATGAGGGTGATCAGTGTTTACTCAGACCATTGTTTCCCTCCCTCTCCTCCAAGTCACGGGGCCTTGAGTAGGGCTTCCCCAGCCACCACACCCCTCCCAATAGACCGCAGTCAAAAGCCAACCTCACATTTGTCTGGTAGCTTAAGGAGGGAAGAGAAGGGACTGCAGCCACTTGAATCCTTGGGTATTCTATCAAGTGGGCTAATCTGTTTATATTCTACTCGGTTGGGTGGGCCTCTGATCTCAGCTCAAGGAGGATTTGGTAGGGGTTTTTAGTTGTGAATACCAACAATCAAACGTGTATAGGGACCATCTCTTAGCCCTAGGAGCCATGTTAGCTCTTTATCTTAATTTTCTCAACAGCCCTGGTCAATTAGTATTCACCCAGACCTTTGGGGCTTGAAGAAGCCAAAACAAAACAGAACAAAAACC
Source organism: Herpailurus yagouaroundi (assembly GCF_014898765.1). Taxonomy (NCBI): domain Eukaryota; kingdom Metazoa; phylum Chordata; class Mammalia; order Carnivora; family Felidae; genus Herpailurus; species Herpailurus yagouaroundi. Next base: position 1,887,063 of record NW_024412620.1, read on the forward strand.
CAAACCAAAACAAAACAAGACCCCAGAAAACAAAAACAAAACAGAAAAAAGTCCTCTGCCAGTCTTTCTAATTTTGGTATCTACAGAACTTTATCCTTAGCCTTGAAAATCAACATGATCTTTAAGAATTTAAGGATAATTTCTTAAAGGATTGAGTTTGTAGGAAAACTGGTGGTCTTTGCTATTGCCTTTTGAAGTGAAACTTTTTTTCCCCCTCTGATCAGATTTGGAACTTGCCTCCTCTCTGGGAGAGTGTAGTTGGTTTTCTTTACCTGAAATGCAGAATTCATTTCCCTACGCTCTTCTATCTTGGAAACATTGAGGGAATAATTTTAGTCAAACAAAAGTCAAATGATGCCATAACATAATTTTAATAAGACTCATTTATTTATTAAAAATTAAAATCTGCTATGAAGACAGACAAACAATGTAACATTCCCAGAGGAATTGAATTGCTTCTAGTTAAAACTGAGTTCTATTAGAACCAACTTTAGGTTGTTATAAAATAACAAGCAGGACACAGCTTTCAAGAATGAAGAGGTTGGGGAATGAGGTCAAGGGAATCCCTCTGAGCCACTGGAATATTAATGATCAAAGGGGCTCCCTAGTTTCTCCTCCTAAGAGGGTAAGAGTCTTTACAATACTCTAGGAACCCCAGGCCCAGAGAAATTATAGGGAAGTCAGGAACAATAGCTCAACAGCTATAAGTATGGTCAGGCTTGGAATGGAAGCATCAGTAGGCTCCCCAAGAAACATTTTTTTCCTTATATAAGTTACAATTTCTCTTAAAATACTCAAATATCATAGGGTATCACCCTACATAAACAGCTTACACACACACAGGTGAAAAAAAATAAATATTGAAAAAAATTATAATATTGGGCTTCTTTCTCAATAGTTCACAGAGAAGCTCAGTAAATAAATACAAATGGGAGTTGAGGTATCAGAAGTAATAAATATTCTAAGAGAGAGGTATGACCGGGTTCTCCAAGGAGCTGTTTGGTTCTCCCATATCCCTGAGTAGGATTTTGTAGATCTCCAATTTATGTCCTAGAGTCCAGAAGAGTTGCATCCTGGATGTTTCGTTCCCCACCATGTTTCAGATTTTCATCTTCATTGTCATGTAAGCTTCTATGTAGTTGATGAAGATGTCAAACTCACCCATGGCTTTGTAGACACCTTTCTCTTGGAGCTGTGTAGGGAGATAGAAAATGTTTAGTGAAAGCCCCATCTGAGTGAGCAAATGAGTCCCTGGTTTGGATGGGCATGACTCAGGGACCCAGGAGTTACCCTTGCTCCCATGCGTTGGGAGGTGAAGGACGGAGCCTAGAAGCCCAAGGCTATTCCCGGTGCCTTGGGAAAGGCTACATGTTTACCTAAAACATGACTAGCAAGTAACAAGAGGAACATTCACTTCATAAGGCACAGTCTACAAAATGATGCCTTTTCAACAATTTTAAAGGTCATGTGCTCACATGACGCTTATTCAGAATTTGGAGAAAAGACGTTAGGGGAACAACTTGGACAGCAGGACAGTAGGAAGAGGGAAGGGAGCCCTTTTATGTTGACGCTCTCCCACCATTGGACGGAGCAGGCCCTGCCCTGCTCCTCTGGCCCATTATCAGGGCGTTTATGTCCCCTGATGCCAGAACCCTGCCCAGTGTCTGTCCCCAGCCCACAAAGAGGACAAGACCACATGGCTTCTGGGCAGCGGGGTTGAAGAGTTCACCGACAGTTGGAAGCGGGAAACCCCACTCGATCTGAGAGCTGACATTCTCAGGCACTTTGGCAGGTGTGAACGGCACCTGGAAAGTGAGTATGGACAAACTCCAGGTCGATGAGAATGCTACTTCCTGCTCTGAGTTTTGGGGAGTCCAGGCTGAACCCCTGGGTGTGTTTGTGTGTGCACATTCACGTGTTGGCTTCCTGCACGTGTGGCTTGAGTCTAGATTCCCAACAAGCTACTTTCTGTTTCCTTTGTCACTCCCCCCAGCATCTAGCTCGCTGCGTTCGCAGGCTGGCTGGCTGTCTCAACCCTCAACCCGCCTGCAAAGGCGGGGAGCAGTCATTTAGAAACCCCCAAAGACACTTCACAGAAAACAAATATAACCAAGGCGGCAGCGCCTCACTGGCTGGGGAGGTCACACCATCTGTGGGGTTCCCACACCCCCTCTGAGAGAAGGACGGGGCCTGCTCGGCACCTGACGACTTGGGGGAGTGGGTAGAGGTCACGTTCCCCAAACCCTTTCTGCCGCCATCCACTTACCTTACTAAAGGTACTCTTCACCTGCTCCACCACCTTGCTCTTGTTTTCACAGGGCAGAAATCGATGCTGTGGAGGAAAAGAGAAAGTGTCAATGCCGTGGGCTCCCAGCTCCTGTGTCCACAGCACTTGGGGGACAAGCTGGAAGCACAAAGAAGGAGTCAGACTCATCTTGGATACCTAACCCCCACAGCGCCTGGGGAGAACTGAGCCCTCCGTCACCCTGGCCCACTAGACAGAGAGGAAACAGCCCAGGGAGATGAAAAGTGCTTCTCCAGGAGCCTCCCTGAGATGTTTGCAAAGCTTGCATGAAAACCCAGGGGATGGAGCCTGGAGCTTCCTCTTCGAACACCACAGTGCTGACAAGTGCTGAGCCAGCCATTCTGTCCTTTCCTGCTTCTCTGTCCTGTCCCTCTTCTTCAGTTCCAGCCACCAAGGACCATTTCTAAGTCCTCCAAGGAAGAGAGATGCAGAGACTTAGTCATGCCGACCCAAACCTTCGCATGGTCCCGTCCTACAAATAGAGACCAACTGGTTCCCCAATTATCAGTGAGAGAACAGAGGAAACCAGAGGTGAGGGTATCACTTCAGTTGGAGAAATTTTTATCCTAGGGAATTGTTCATAGACACTCGCCTGGTGGCGAGTAGTCCCCTGGGCCTTCTAAAATGCCAGGGAAACTCCTGTCAATTGGGCCTCGCTTAAGGGCTCTGCTTTCCAAAGGTGGAGAGTAAGAAGCAAAGGGAGTTTCTTCTCCGAGGGACTCTCGCTTCCTGGCCCATCTGGCTGGGCTCGGGGTCTAGATCCAAAGGGAAAAGGGAGCCCAGACTGAAGCTCTGGGCCCCTTTCGTAAAGAGAGAGGGGAATAGTTAATAACCCACAAATGACTCACAAATAACAGGAAAGCTGTTTGCAAACATGTAAATGCCCAGCAGCCTCCCCCACTCCCCGCTCAGAAAGAAATGAGCAAGAGACAGAACTCTAGCGCCTTCGGAGAGTCCTCCCGCCAGGCTGTCTCTGCTTCTCCGGGTGTGAGTGGGAAGAGGCTGCCGAGCCCCGAGGGGAAGAACCGATCCGCACTCACACAGCGCCGCAGTCTCAGCCGGAGGGTCTTCAGCTTTTCTCCCAGGGAGTTCACGTGCTGTTTGATGTCTGGGTCCTCGTTCTCAGCCTGGGGCATCACCTCCTCCAAGTAAAACTGGATCATCTCGGACAAGGCTTGGCAACCCAGGTAACCCTAAAGGGTGGGGGGTGGGGGGTTGGGGGTGGGCATGCGGTCGGTGACTGGGAGGAAGCACGGCTGCCCCGGCTTGAGGGGGACAGCTCTGTCCCCAGGGACCTTTCTTAACCAGCCACCTCCCCCAGGGCCAGCCCTTTGGCTGTGTGCTGAGTTAAGATCTTTCCACTTCTCCTTTTCAAAGCAAAGGAAGCAGACCCAGCTCCCGGCCTCCCTTCTCTGAGTCACGCTGCAAGCTCGCCTCCCACACGCCCCCCGGGCCCTCACCTTAAAGTCCTCCAGCAAGGACCTAGTCAACAATATGCTGTGCAGCTCGTCCTTGGTTTGCTGCAAGAAGAACAAAAGGAGAGTGAGCCCGAGGTTTGAGGAAATAACTGAAATAAATGTCTTTCTGATGCCCTCTTATTTATAGAGCTTCTGAGTTTTCATTAGTGCAGGAAAGGAGATTTTCAAAACAAGGACATTCAACAGTGCTGGAACCCTTAGTTAAATCGGGTCCCTTAGTTACATCAGGATCAAGTTATTTTTAAAATTCGGCCAGGTTTCGAAGCCAAGGCCGAAGCTTGACTCGGTCCTGCTCTCCTTTCTGCAGAGCTGGATCGGGTTCAAAGGGGCCACCCACACCCCCTTAGGTGCTCTTTGCTGTTCTTTTCTCCTCGCTGCGGACGTCCAGCGGCAGCTTTGAAAGCCGTCTGGAGATGGGATGCATCTCATGCAGGTTTCCCCTCTGTACGGCTCTTGCCCAAGCCATCAGGCTTTGCCTGGTTCTGGAAGCCCGCTCGGCTGAGGCCATTTATGTTTCCCTGCCACAAGGTTTGGGGGACATCTTCATCTTCAGTCGGACCCTTTGTGATTTCTCCCATGTCTCTAAGCATAGGAGTCCCAGTGCATTTGCCTGGGAGGTGGCTTTTCCCCCCACACATTTGTTGCATCACCTGGGCTTAGTTTAACTCACTCCATCTAGGGCTCCACCTGGGACTCCTTAAGAATTGAAGTCTGAGGGGAATGGATCCCGGGGATGGAGGTTTGAATGAGAAGGAGGGTTCTTGGAGCTCCAGCAGAATGCCTGGCTGAGGTGGTCCCGGCAAGGAAGGAAGGACAGGAGGGCATTCATACTCACAAAGAACGTCTTCACCTTGCCGAAGGCAGCTCGGAGCTCTCGGAGCATGTGGGGCAGGCTGACTGAGAAGTGGGTGCAGTTGTCCTCAGACAGGGTGCTCTGGTGTCGGCTGGCTCCTACCCCGGCCAGGAAGACCAGGAAACACAGAAGTGCTGGGCTGGGCATGGCGAAGCTCTGCCTTCTGAGAGTTGGCCTTGTGGTTTGGTGTCACAAGAGAGAGCCCCTGGTGTGCAGACCTTCACCTACTGTGTCCCCCTTTTATATTGTGGGTTCGGCGAGGCCTCCCCATTCATAAAAAGCCACAGTCACAGGTTTCCTGGCAAACAGCCCCTCCCTTCCCTCGAGCTCTCCAACTTTGCATTCGCTGAACTTAAAGTTGTTAATTTTTTTTTTTTTTTTGCATCGTAAGCAACACGGATTGTTGAATAATGAGCTTTTGCATTACAGCTATTTTTAGGACGAGCTACCTCTCTCTCTCTCTCTGTTTTAAAATAACTTTCCAGCTTTTCTTAATAAAAAAAGAAGTTGATTTCCTGGGGCGAACAGCTGCTCTGTGCAGAGAGGCCCATGGTTGTGGGTTCCATTCGCGTGCTCCTAGGTCACAGTGACGTGAACACATTGGCCATTCCAGAATGCACTGGAATTGAGAAATAATTGGATCCCTTCCCCAACCTGAGCCGAATACCCAAGGCTTTTCCTTGCTGAATTGGAAAGAGCCTCAGTTTCCCCAAGTGAGAACTGGGGTGATCTAAATAGCCTCAAAATTCCCTCTGTTTCTTTTGTTTTATGTTCCAAGAAGGCCCCTCGCGGAGGCCAGTTTCCCACAGAACTAGCAAGGTCGTGGGATGTGCTCCACGCTCCTTCTCCAGCCCTGAGTTCATTTCAACTCTCAGATCCGTGTCTCTACCTCCTCGGTGGTCCCCATGCTTGGGGGACGTTAGCAAGAGTAGTTCACCCTGACTGATAGCTTGGCACCTGCCCGTCACTGTGACCCTTATCAATCTCCATTTTGTAGTGAGCAAACGGAGGCACAGAGACGTTAAGTAACCTGCACAAGGTTACACGGAGGCTAAGTGAGAGAGTCAGACTTTGCACCCAGCCCTGCCTGACACCAAGTCCATGCTTCTTACTCTTCTCTACACTGTGGAATGAAAAGGTTGGATTCAAGAATCCTTAAGGTTTCTTTTAGTTGTGAGCTACTGTGGTTGGAGACTTACGCTTGAAAGATCGAGGGGGGTGAGGAGGGAGGGAAGGTAGAAACAACAAGGAAATTAAGTCAGGGTTCCATGAAGACTGGGACAGCAGGCCCTTTCCTGTCTCTACTCTCTTTCCCCCTGCCTTCCAAAGAAGTCTTAGCCGTCTTATCTTTGACTTGCACATGTGGGGTTTTGAGGGTAAGCAGGTAGGGTAGCCAGACGTAGTGAGGAAGGTTGCTCTGCCTTTAATAAGGGAAGGACAGGGGTAGTGACATCGCTTCTTCGGATATCTGGAAAGTCTTTTGATATGCCTTGATCTTGTCCTTCTACAGGGGCTTTTCCCACCTCCCCAGTGAAGATAGTGATGAGGAAGACCACTGACCTGGGTGGGCAGGAGGCCTGGGCTCTCCCTGGTTCTGTCTCTCTTTAAAACCAGGGAAAGTCACTTGGCTTCCCTATGTCTATATCCCTTCTGTCCCAAGGTAGAAGCAGTACTTGCCCTCCTGCCCGCCAGCAGCCTTTGGGCTACACATGGGAGGGGCTTGGGGGAGTCACAAGTGGACTCAGATATAGGGTGTCTCCAGTGTTTCTGTTACGCCTTGGCCCTCCCGCATCTGCGCTCGCGACACCTCAGATGGCACCCGGGACACCTCCCGAGTCTGCTCCAGTGGAGGAGGTCACTGTGGCAGAGCAAATAGGGCAGACATACTGGGGCCAGGCCAGTCTGGAGTGAGTCCAAGGGAAAGAAACGAGGGGTTCCATGCCCAACCTGTGGATGTACCTTGTGCGTCAAGATCAGGAGGCTGCGGCCTCTCCTCCCAACACTTTGGGGAGTGTCAGTGCAAAAACCTAAGAATAGTGAAGGGAGTAAAGGGTGGAACTCATGCAGGAATTTTGGCTCCTGCTGATTTATACCGGGCTTTGGAGTACTGAATTTTGCTGCCAGGAAGCAAAGAAGTCAGGAGCTGAGTTTTCACCCCCTCCTACCCTTCTCCTTCACTCTTCCCTTCCGGGTTTTCTGGACTCTGCCTGCTTTAGCCCATATTGCTGACTGCCTCTCTGAGTTGGGTGTTCTGGGTGCAGATTCAGCATGGTGGAGGAGTCAGGTCAGAGGAGTCAAACCCCAGGCAAGGCTATGAGGCCCCTCTCATAGCCCCTCTCCCTGCACAGGGTATGGTCCATGGAAGAAGGCTCCTAGCCATACAGCTTTCTCTTTTCTGTGTTGTGTTGGGCATAGCAGAGTACATGATGAGCCTATACCAGAGCTGCAGGAAGTAACGTGCAGGAGGCCGGTCTGGGCTCTCAGAAGGATAGGAAAGCAACTCAGAGAGGCAGTCCAGCATCTTTTACAATTTCTTCTTATAATTTGAGATACACACACACACGCATACACACACACATGCACAGGATGGCAGGGGGAAGGTAGGCAAAGCCATTTCTATCTTCCTTTTATTTTTATTTAATTTACTTATTTTGAGAGAGAGAGAGAGAGAGAGAGAGAGCACGAGCATGGGAGGGGCAGAGAGAGAGGGAGACCGAGAATCCCAAGGAGGCTCCACGCTGTCAGCACAGAGCCTGAAGTGGGGCTCGAACTCACGAACCGTGAGATCATGACCTGAGCCGAAATCAAGAGTCAAACACTGACTCTTGATCCATTTCTTTAATCCATAATCCATTAGGTAGGGTTAGGTTTAGGCTCTGACTTCTTTATTTCTTTTGGAACGCATAAGCAATTACCTCAAGCCATTGGCTGAATAGTTGATCTTTCCCCTACTGATTTGAAATCATTGTCCTCTCTCATTTCAAAACTTCAGAATCTAAATGATTGAGGATAACCATAGCAACTTTTTGGATGCAGTTCCTTAATTAACAAATGGAGATGCCAATATATTTTCTATCAACATAGAGGGTTGACGTCAAGCTGATAGGAGAAAATGGGGATGAGTATTTTGGGAAAAGTTAAGAGCCCTTGCTTTTACGTGGACAAAACAATAAGAGCAATAAAAATAGGCATCATTTGGGGCACCTGGGTGGCTCAGTTGGTTGAGCGTCAGACTTTGGCTCAGGTCATGATCTCGCAGTTTGGGAGCTCAAGCCCTGTGCCGGGCTCTGTGCTGACAGCTCGGAGCCCGGAGCCTGCTTCGGATTCTGTGTCCTCCTCTCCCTCTGCTCCTCTCTCACTCATGCTCTGTTTGTCTCTTTCTCTCAAAATAAATAAATGAACGATTAAATAAATAAATAAACATAAAAAAGTAGGCATCATTCTATTTCTCAAGGCCGTGAAGGTATCCATTCATTTGAAAAGTCGTTGGGATCCACTGGGACAAGTCGCAAACTCACAGTCACATCTGAGACATAAAGGTCAACAGTCTGCATGTTATGGGAGTTTGAGTTTGGGTTTTAGTACAAGAGAAGAGCCCATGTAGGGGAGGAAGTGAGAGAGTGGGCAACTATGGATGATGAAGTGTCAGTCTGGGCACCATTTGGTTCTGTGGAGTTCATGAGGACCCAAAGGCCACTGATCACCGTGAACTCCATGAGGGCGAATGGCCTGAGTCCAATCTTCCCTTAAGTCCAGATGCATAGCAGGGGTCTGATAAATGCTTATTAAATTGAATTTAAATGACTTTTCCCAGTGAGGACTCTCTGGGAGAATCAGAGGAATATTGTGGGAGAGGAAATACCTCCCCTTTTCCACCCCTCCTCCAGAATATTCCCGAATTTCTGTATTCAGCAGCAAATGAAAGAAAATATGATTAATCGTGGCTTAAAAAAGAAAAGGATATATTTTTTTGGTTTCATTTAACATGAAGTCAGAGGCAGGCAGTCTGGGGCCGGTTCAGCACCCACATCATCTAGAACCTGCTTTTTCTCGCCTCCCTCCTCTCCTCTCTGTTGTTGCAAGATGTTGGGGAGAAGGGAGGTGGGTAAAGCCCAAAGGTCCAAAGGCATGTCAGCCCAGAAGATCCTAACAATCTTTCCAAAAAGCCCCCCTCAGTGAGTTTCACCACTTTAGCTGCAGAGGGGTCCAGGCAAGCAAGCACTGCTATGTGTGTGTGTGTGTGTGTGTGTGTGTGTGTGTGTGTGTGTGTGTTGGGTGCTATGTAAATAGATTTTGAGGTCCCGTCTAAGAGCACAAGAACTCATAAGGAATCATCTTCCAGCTACCCTAACACTCAGCAAAATGGAAGCCTTCCTGGCACTGTTGCTCTGAGTCTTGCCGAAATTTTATAACAGCCCTGTGAGCCTCCATTGGAGCCACAGATGGAAGGCTAAGAATGTCGGCTTGCTGGACTCAGGGTTTAACTAGCTTGCCTGGCAACCAGAGCCACTCGGGAGGGAGCAGGCAGGTTGGTGATACAGGCAGAGAAGGGGGGATGGTGCCCAACCGGGACAGGGGAATGACTATCCTGATGAAGAATCCCCTTGGGGCTTGGCTTCTACTCACCCATTAGTAGTTATTATTTTAAGGCTGATAATGGGAGTTTCATTTCTTCTTATCTGGGACATCTAGTATGCACAATGCTTTCCCCAGCTTGAAATTTCTAGTATTCCCTTGAATAACCTTCCTTAGCATCCCGGACAGAAGCTTCCTCAGCTGCTATGCCGCAACAGGCCTGGTCAACAGCACAAAGGCTGACAGCACAACCCCAAGTTGTGCTGGGCGGGGGCCGCAGGGGACAGGGCTCTGTGGCACTGTCCTCCGCTGGGCTTCTCTGACTTTGGCCTTGCAACTGGGGTGCTTCAGAATATGGACCAGGTGGATCAGAAGTTTCAAAGGAGCCTGAGTAGGGCTGGCCCCTGGGGCAAATCAAGCAAGGGTTATGCAAACTGTATCGGGTGCCCGTCCTAGGAGCCTGGCCCACAGACGCTGCAAACCACAGCGGAAGGGCTGATCTTTGGACAGCCAACGTGGAGTTCCCCTTTGTGCAACTGGGGCGCCAAATCAAGCAGTTTGGATTTTCCTTAGGGGACAGACACTGTGATCTGTAACTTCTCACATGAGAAATTTGGTGCACAGGGGCCGGGACACCAGGTGTTGGAGACTTTGCCCCCGCGGGCGCCCCCACCGAGGACACAGCTGTTTCTGATCCGTTTGTATGACTACCTAGAATAACTGGTGTAGTAGAGTACTAGGGTAGTTATCAGCAGTCCTAGTGTAGAACAACTGTGTAGTTGCACAGGGTCCCATGGTCTGCACACAGGTCCCAAACAGTCAGCTGTTACTGCTTTGAGATGCTTAGCGATTATTGAACAAGTGGCCCCATATTTTCACTTTGCACTGGGCCCCCAATTTATACAGTTGATTCTGTATATGAGACTGAAACCATCTTCCTTCTCTGGCTTCCCCTTCACCTAGTGTCCCTTAACGCAGCGAGTGACATGACCCTCTAACCCGACACACAAGCCAGAAACCTAAAAATAACTTGCTGGTTCCTCTCTCTCCCTTGCCAAGTTTTGACCAATCTATTATCAGGTGCTCTCGATTTTTCCTCACAAACATCTTCCTAATCTGCTCACTTTTCTCCCATTTCCATCAGCAGCAGCAACTGTCTGATTCAAACGACCATCTCGTCTCTCCTGGGCTCTAAAATAAATGCCTAATTCAAATTCCAATATCCATTGTCCAATGGATTCTCTGTTCTCCACCTTGTAGGCAGAGTGATTATTTGCAAATAGCAATCTGATCGTGATTCTCCTTCTGCTTACACCCTTCCATGGCTTCCACTTTCTCTTTCTTAGTAAATAAAACAAAGACCTGTATTCTTCACGCTGTCTAGGACTCCTTTATCATCTGACCCTCCTTCTGCCTCGACTTTCAGCGCTCCCCACTGCCCCTGCCCTCCAGCCTCATTGGCTTTCTTCTTTTTGTTTTTTTTTTGTTGTTGTTGTTTGTTTTCAAATAGTCCATGCTTTCTCTCCTACTGCTGGGCCTTTGCACATGTAGTTTCCCCTTTATGGATTGTTCATTCCCTTCCCTTCATCCTTCAGTTATCAGTTCAGATGTTACTTCCTCAGATGAGTTTTAACTTATTTTCAGCTGGATCTTCTGGGTATACCTTCTTAGAACATCTTGCTCCTTTCCTTTATGGTACTTATGGCAATTTATAATTATACATGTGGCTTTGTGGCCATTTCTTGGGCTCCATACTTGCCATTAGACTGGCCTCCACAGGGCAGGACTCGTGTCTGTTTTTGATCACCATTGTTTGCCAAGTACTTAGCACAATGCTGGGCACATCCAAGGTTATTGCTAAATATTTGTTGAGTGACTGAGTATGTGCTTCCTAAACTTTTTGTAGTTATAACTGGCTACCTTTGTCTCCCATCTCACAGAAAGTAGAGGATGAATTCCCTTGGGGAAATAGCTACCCTCACAAACTACATGCTTATTCCCATTTGGCTTTTCCATTTTGAAAAATCAGTCTCATTACTACTCAACACTCATCCAGGCAGGATGTTGTTAACCAAATCCCCCATGATTCTTGGAGTGTTTAAAATGTCCTATGTCACAGAGTATCAGAAGAAGGACCTTAGCCATTATATAACCCATTCCTCTCATTTTATGGATGGGCAAACTGAGGCCCCGAGAAGAAAGTGACTTTCCCAGGCACTTGAAATAGTCAATGGCAAGGGTGGAATCTGACCTCAATTCTCTTTGCATTATTCTTCTCAAATCAGCATCTAATTCCTTGACTCAGAGGAGCATTAAATCACTCTGAATTCTCATGGCCAGCACCAACACTAGAGGGCACTAAGACGTGAGCACTGTAGGTAGTTGTAATGGCGAGAAGTTGAAAGTCATGGAAATAAGTTTCCCCTTACAAACCAACTATGAATCTATTATGTGCTCTCCAGGTATGTAGCTCTGTGCTTGGGACCTAGAGATGGGGGCGAGGGTTGCTGCGATAGGTTAGTCCTAGGGAAATACTTGAAGCCTTAGGATATTTGCAAACAGAAGAGGGTTTCTTACTGTATTTTATCTGAGACGTGACTGCAATAGTATTAGGAGGCATAGGTTGGCATGCCCTCCCACCAAGGAACCCCTCAAACACCATCTCTCTCCAGAAACCTTATTTAAGAGAGCATAGAATTGAGTATGCCCCTTCATCTTGCTTATTCTGGTCTTGATCTCCAAAACATACCCCTGACTCTAAATCCTCTATCACACTCCACATATTTTGATGTGTGCTTTAGATGCACAACTGTATTACTTGTGTGAAGAGCCAGATGCTTCCTCCATACTGGATTCATGACGCTTCTGCTGTGACTGTGTCATTTACGTGAAGCCTCAGGTAATAAACTCTTTGGGGAAGGGTGTGGAATTGGGCTGTGGTGTCTGCTGTGGTCCCAGTTTCCCTGAGTCAGCTGTCCCCAAGCTGTTGGGATTCAGGACCCTTTTATATTCCTAAAAACTACCGAAGATCCCAAAGAGCTTTTACTTATGTGGATTTTATCCATCAATATTTATTGTGTTGGTAACTAAAACTGGGATATTAAAAATACCTATTTATGAGTTTTCCAGGTCGTAATAAAAACTACACATTAACATAAATAACATTTTTATGAGAAATAACTATATTTTCCAAGTCAGAGCACCTTCGGTGAGAAGAGGGACCCTGTCTGACATTTGTTCCAAATTTTTCGAAATATCCGGCTTAATAGAAGAGCTCGTATTCTTACATCCTCTTCTCCATTCAATCTGTTGCAATCCATTGCCTTAGCTTGAAGCGTATGAAGAAAATCCAGCGCCACAAAGATATACAGTTGGAAAGGGGAGGACCCCCTAGTGGTCCTTGGACTTCCCCTTCCTTTGAGAACCACTTGCCTAAGTGTTCAGTAAAAATCTCTGGCTGATATTGAGTGGGAGGAGGGTGATCAACGTTTGGTCTCAGAGAAAGGTGTGTGGGGGAGGGGAGGATATAGCAGCAGGACACCGGACCTTGGTGGAGAGGGAGAAGCCCACCGATTCACTGCTCCCTTCCTTAGTCAGACTTTCCAAATGGCCAGCGTGGTCCTGCCGCGCCGCAGCTCCTGCGACCATCAACATGTGTCATGGAAGCTGAAGTGCCTCACACGCGGGGTTTGTGGTTTCAAGTCAGAACCCATGGGAGTTTTGGGGCTGATTTGCAGTGCCTTACCTATTACTGTAAATCCCCTTCTCCAAGGGGCCCCAGGCTGAAGCCCAGGTTGTCGGGGCTGGGCGTGGTCAGGGGCCACAGGGCTATCAGAGGGACTCTACTGTGGCTTATTTGGGGTTCTACTTTCCATTTCCACTTTTAGTTCTTCTCTCTCTTTCTTGCTCTCTCTGCTTTCTCTTTGGTTAGCCTTGTGCTTTCTCAGTTTTCAGAACAAACTGAAAATACCATCAGATGTTTTCCAGTCTGATGGCCGGGATCTCTCCACCCAAAACAATGCGCTTCGCTTTCCACTTTCTTCTTACCCCATGCAAAGTCAAGGGGCGTACACAGTCGCTGAGCTCTTCCTGATCTGGTTAACTGACAAATCACTTCAACGAGGTGCGCGCCCTTTTAGGAACTGGATCAGACACTGTGGGTTCAAATTAAAGCTTGATTCCTAGTTGCCCATCTGACCGTGGGAAACTCTGTGTAGAAGGAGTGGGAGCTGGGGCACCTGGGTGGCTCAATTGGTAACACGTCCGACTTCGGCTCAGGTCACGATCTCACAGTTTGAGTTCCAGCTCCGTGTTGGGCTCTGTGCTGACAGCTCGGAGCCCGGAGCCTGCTTCGGATTCTGTGTCTCCCTCTCCCTCTGCCCCTCCCCCGCTCACGATCTGTCTCTCCGTCTCTCTCAAAAATAAATACACATTTTTTTTAAATTAAAAAAAAAAAAGGAGCAGAAGCAGAATTTCTATTTTTATGGAGCTGGACTAAGAACTCCCAAGGCCCTGATATGCTTCAACCTTCGAAAAGAGTTCAAAATAGGGGCGCCTGTGTGGCTCAGTTGGTTAAGGGTCCTGGCTTTTGATTTCTCTCTCTCTCTCTTTTTTTTTTTTTAACATTTATTTATTTTTGAGACAGAGAGAGAGCATGAACAGGGGAGGGTCAGAGAAAGAGGGAGACAGAGAATCTGAAACAGGCTCCAGGCTCTGAGCTGTCAGCACAGAGCCCGATGCGGGGCTTGAACCCACAGACCGCGAGATAATGACCTGAGCCGAAGTTGGACGCTTAACCGACTGAGCCACTCAGGCACCCCTGGCTTTTGATTTCAACTGAGGTCATGATCTCACAGTTCATGGGTTCGAGCCCCATACCAAGTTCTGCACTGACAGTGTGGAGCCTGCCTAGGATTCTCTCTCTCTCTCCCTCTCTCTCTATGCCTCCCCTACTTGTGTTCTCTCTCGCTCTCGAAATAAATGAATAAACTTCTTAAAAAGTTCAAAATGACACATCACTAAACTATACAACATATTTAAGGGAGTCCACCAAGGTTCTGATACTTTTGATGTATCAATGCTTTTGCAATTATATCAGTACTTTAAAAAATATATATTGTTCTTTAAAAACGGTAAGGAGAATCTGTTCGTGCCTTGACTTTTGGGTGATCTCAGACTGTTCCTGGGAGTCAGGTCAGGATTCTCACGCAGGAGGTTGGATATAAATTGGCATCAAATAGTTGACTGATCGGTTTGAAGATTCCCTGATTGGCTAAGGGATGGTGCACTCAAGCCTCTCTTACGTGGCAGACCTTATGTCTCCTCTGACGGCAAAGGCTGGGTCTTTGGCAGCAAAACACCCATCTTCCCCAATTTGCCAGACCCACGCCCTGGGCCCAAGTGTTCGGTTGCTGGAAACCACACGATGTGCCCTGCCTTTGAGCTGGTCTCTGCAGTAGAGCGTGGTTGGTTAAGTGTGTGGGTCCTAGAGTCAAGCTAACTTTGCCACCCACCTCTGCCTCTTACCATCGGTGTGACCTCGGGCAAGTTGCTGCACTTTCTCATGTTGTAGTATCTACCACCGGAGACAGTGACTGGCCCTACGCGGCTGTTGCAAGGACTGAACGCAACAGTGTGTGGACGCAAGTGCTCCATGCGTGCCCAGCACGGAATGAGCGGTGGTTTTTGATGCTTTTCCATCGGCATGCACAGCTGCTAGAGCTGGATCTCTCTCTTTGTGGATCTGACGCCTCAGAACGGGACAGGGCCTCCACCCCAACATTCTGAGGACGTTACACAGATGTCCGCCCCATAGGAGAACGGCAGCCAGCCCCGGGCCTCCTCCATGAGACCCCAGACCCATTCCTTTCCACCCTTTGGCCTTGCTTTCTTAATCGATAATTGGGGGGCTTGACAGAGTTGTTTCTCTCAGGTCCTTTCCAAATCGAGCATCCTAGGATTTTGTGGTACTCCTCCCTCCCTCCCCGTCCTTCTTGGCAGGAGTTAGCCACCACACGTGCTTCTGATGCACACATGCCAAACCCACGAGTCAGCTCCATGCCAGGCCCCTTCTTCCGGTTCATAGTTTCTACCCCGCCCTGGAAGCATCATTCTGTAATAGAAACAAAACCTTTTCCTCGGGCGACGTTTGCGTGTGTTCACCTGTATTTCCTTCTCGCAATCCTGGCCCCCAGCGTGCCTGAGGCTGCAGTTTCATTGTGAGTCAGGTCTGCTGAGCGCAGTGGAAACCAGATGACAAGATGCTGCCTTTTCCTCAAGAGCATGGTCTGGGGGGCGGCGGGGGCGTGCGAGGGAGGTGATCACCCTCAGGAAGTGGATTTTCACATTGACTGTCTCTGGGAAGAAAGAATATTACTGGAAAGCCTGAGAGATCGCTTCACGTCTCTTTCAGAAGGGCCTTCACATTCTCAAGAAATTATTTGCACCTTGCCGTAAAATGGCTGTGTCATCTTGGTATCTGCTGCGAGGCAGGCCAGTGCTGGGGAGGAGGTGTTCCTGGTGTCGTTGGCTCGTGCCATGAGTCTCAGGTAATAGGTCTTCCTGGTGGAGGCGGCCGTGTGGTGCCAGATTGCCATGGCAGAGCGCAACGAAGCCTGTCAGAGTCCTGCCTCAGTCCTGGGGTGGGGTGGCTGCCGGCTGCCACAGGCTTTGGAGCAATGAGTGAGAGTTCTTCAAGCCCTCAGGTGTGTCCCATGGGGAAAAGAAGAAAAGGCAAGGAGTGGATCGGATTCAGAGGTGGGGGAGAAGCTATGGAAGATAAAGCAGGGACCCCTTAGGTGTTCACCCCAGAGGCTGAGTTCTGTGCGGGGCTGGGTGGTGATCTGGGATAGGTGGGAAGGTGAACGGGTCATTGGGCAGCTCTTGATCAAGCAGGGCAGAAGGCAGGGGTTTCAACAGAGGGTCCCCTCCGAGGAGAAAGTGGATGGATGCCTCCCAGAGAGGGGTCCCAGTGTGATAGGAAGTGACCGGAGATCATTTTGTCTTATTTTGAATGTTGCCTAAGGCTGGTCGTGTGTGCAGTAAGAGAAAGGAATCCTCCTTAGGTGGCCAAGAGGCACATAAAAAGATGTTCCACATCGCTAATCATCAAGGAAATGCAAATCAAAACCACCATGAGCTATCGCTTCCCACCTGTCAAAGAGCTAGCATCAAAAAGACAAGAAATACCAAGTGTTGATGAAGACGTGGAAAAAAAAGGGAACTCTCCTGCCCTGTTGGTGGGAATGCAAACTGGTGCAGCCACTGTGGAGGACAGGATGGAGGTTCCTCAAAAAACTAAAAATAGAAATGCCATATGACCCAGAAATTCTGTTTCTGGGTATTTATCTGAAGAAAACAAAACTAATTTGAAAAGATATCTGCACCCCATGTTCATTGCAGCAGTATTGACAACGGCCAAGATACGGAAATAACCTAAGTGTCCAGCGTTCACTGATGAATGGACGAAGAAAATGTGGTAGATGTGTCATTCAGGCTTTAAACAAGTGAAATCTTGCCATTTGTGACAACATGGATGAGGACATTATGCTAAGTGAAATAAATCGGAGAAAGACAAACACCATACGATCTCACTTATATGTGGAATCCAAAAAGCCCAACAAGACAAAAACGAAAACCCCCAAACCCAGGCTTGCAGATACAGAGAACAGACTGGCGGCTGCCAGAGATAGGGGGTGGGGAGGCAGGTGAAATGGGTGAAGGGGGTCAAAAGGTACAAACTTCCTGGGGCACCTGGCTGACTCAGTCCATTCAGCGCCTGACTTCGGCTCAGGTCATGATCTCACGGTTTGTGAATTTGAGCCCCGCATCAGGCTCTGTGCTGACAGCTCAGATCCTGGAGCCTGCTTCGGATTCTGTGTCTCCCCTCTCTCTGCCCCTCCTGTGCTCATGCTCTGTCTCTCTCTGTTTCTCAATAATAAATAACAGTTAAAAAAATTAACAAAAAAAGGTACAAACTTCCAGTTACAAAATAAGTCATAGAGATATAATGCACGGCATGGGGCATATAGTCAACCATATTGTATTAACCTTTATGGCTGCAGATGATAATTAGATGTATCGTGGTGACCCCTTCTCAGTGTGTACAAATGTAGTAAACATGAACTAATAGGACATTGTAGGTCAATTTTACCTCAATTAAAACAGAAGAGACTATCTTTTGTAAATCTTGTAGACCCCAGCTCCCAAAAACCTGAACTGAGGTTGATGCTGTTTATATAGAATAACCCAGTTGCATCACATGCTATGACAAATCAGCATTCGTAAAATGAGTTCCTATGGAGACCTCATTCCAGTTTCCAAAAAAGTGACTCAGACACCTGTGCGTAAGCCATACATAAGCTCCCTGCCCCGCAGTGAACCAACAGGTACCCGATCAAGGGAACTGCAAGGTCCTACTGTGTGTTGGGGAAGGGGGTGCGGGTGGGGCTCGGGCCTGCGATAAGGCAGGACAGGGATAATAGGATATCTTCAGTGGTGTGTCACCGGCTGGCTGGCTTTGATGGGGCGCTGTCATTGTCATCTAGAGCCCCACATATGCCTCCACCGAGGAGAACTGATCATATCTGTTAGAGCAATAGCCGCCTCCTGGCTGTGAGAAGGATGTGGGATAGATGCTTGCCGCGGTGCCTGGCACATAACGAGGACTCTGTGACTCTTCCCTGGCAAGACCCACTGCTTCCAGACTGCTCCGTCACTATACTACAGGTACAACAGCTACCACGGCTATTACTATCAGAACAGCTATGACTGCTGATGCTACCACAATTTCGCTTTCCCTTCTGGGCCTCCCGAAATGACTTTGAACATCCCAAAGGGTGGGACCGGTGGAGGAAGAGTTGGTCTGCTCGCCGAGCCCTTCCTGCGTGGGTGGGGGTTGCAGGGGAATAAAGAGGCAAGGGCCCTGGGGGGGAGGCCTAGGCTGGGGGGAGCGGGACCCAGGAGCTTCTGGTCACTCTAACCACAGCCGGGGCTTTTGTTTCATTTCATGTAAAATCAAAGGGCTTTCGAGTAAACCGGGGGTGAGGAGGAGGGCCCGGGTTGTACACGAGAGGCCACACGGAGCCAGAGGCTGCCCCGTCTTGGCCGCAGCAGCAGGAAAGCTGGGGTTGAGGCTACCGGGGCGCTGCAGCCGAGATCTAGGGGGTGTGGAAATGGTGTGAGGGGTGCCGACTTCTTCACATCGACCCCACCCTTGGCCCCCTATGCTACTCCTCCCCCGCCCCGCCACTGGCCAAGTGAAAGCCCACGTGCAGTTTCAGCCCTAGCTGGTGGTTACTGGCATTACTTTTCTAACCAAGTTAACTTTTTACGTGGATTGTTCCCTTCAACCCCAGCCCGCCAGACAACAGAAGGCCTTCTTTAAGTCGTCTCCGGTTTCTCCAGACCGTAGGCTCGTCTCCCTGAGGCGCCAATTTCATCCCATCTCCCGTTTGCACGAACCTTCAGAACAGAATCCCTGCATCCAAGCTGGGCATTCACACTCCCAAAGGTCTTTGCTGCCTTCTTTCCCGCAGATTTTCTGCACAAGGTCTCTGGCCC
This sequence comes from Herpailurus yagouaroundi, assembly GCF_014898765.1. NCBI lineage: Eukaryota > Metazoa > Chordata > Mammalia > Carnivora > Felidae > Herpailurus > Herpailurus yagouaroundi. The sequence goes on from NW_024412620.1 coordinate 1,905,835, forward strand.
CAAAGAGAAGGCTCTCTCGCCTACTGTCAGAAGATGCCCTGCTCTCTCGCAACTCCTCTGCCTCCGTCATTTGTGGCTTTACTGATCTGCAGTGGCCGTACCCACCTGCTCCCCTCCACGTGGCGTATCCCTCAGCGTGCCTCCTCTCCGAGCCTCTCTTTATCAGTCTCATCCCACGGAGCTTGCTTTCTTTTGTAAGAACACCCTACAGAGGCGCCTGGGTGGCTCAGCTGGCTAAGTATCTGACTTAACACACTGGTCTGCAGATCTATCGTTCATCTTCTTAATCCGGAGATGGCAAATTTAGGCAATGGGATCTGTCGTGAGTGTGAGGGGGCGCTCGTGTGTGTGCGCGTATGTGACTCTGCAGCTCTTCTATGAATAACTGATGCCATGGACCTGCCACTGCCCAGCCCAAGGCTGTGAGTCCACAGGCCTGTGCTGATAACCACGTTCGACTACTACCTAGCTTGGATGGTTTACCTTGATGACTCTTCGACTTCTTACCATGTGCCACGTTGGACCCCCGAGCTTGGACCCTTCAAAAGACTGTGCCATATAGCTTCCCCTAAGTGCAAGACTCATCTCAAAGTAGCCATATCTGTTCGCTAAACTTTCCTTCTTGGAAACTGCTACACTACTCCTCTACATTCCTTCTATACCTCACTCGCTCCGAACTCCACCCCTCCTCCCAACCCACTGCTTCGGCCACGCACTCACCCTCTAAAAACATCTTCTAGGAGGCCACCGCCAGATTCCAAGAAGCCTCAGGACTCAGAAATGGTCCAGTTCAAATCCAAGGGGCTGTTGTCCGTGTAGTTCATTCCCCCAGTCTAGCTCCTACATAGGAGACCCAGAAGACTTCTTAACTGGAAGTCACAGTCATCTGGTTCAAGTCCTTGCTTTCCAGACACAACTACACAACCTGGCACCAAGTTTGCCCTGAAGCCTTTCAGGAAAGGGTCTGGAACGTCTAATGATCCTGGTGGTCAGAAAATTTTCTTCAACAAAAACTCCATCCTGCTTGGCTCTAAGCCTGCTGCTAGCTTCAGGGAGCACCCAGAGTCCCAGATAGTATTGGAACTGGGAGGGATCTGGGAATTTAATTTCTCAGGTAGTTTCCGTATTAACGCTGTCTTTTTACCGGTGAGGAAATTGAAGTCCGGAGCCTTTAAAGAACTTGCCTGAGTGGCAGAGTCAGAGTTAGAACTTGGGTCTCCTGCTACTTAGTCCATTTCTTTGCCCATGTCTCCATACTGAGATGAACAATGTGGCTTCAAGAACTTTTAAGATGTTAAAAGGGGGCGTTGCACCCAAAACTAACGTAATAAGAAATTATATCTCAATTAAAAAAAAAAAAAAGATGCTATAAGGGCGTAGTCCTCCCCCCATCCTCTCGGTGTCCCAGAAGGAAACCCAAGCCCCCTGAGACTCCATCACTGCTGATATCTAGCCCCTTTTCCTGTCTGTGGCCTTCCTAAGGGCATGCGATAAGAGGAAAATACCCACCACTTCCCAAATGGGACACGAGGAGAAAATTTTCCCCAAGCTTGGCACTCATAGAAGATAAATAACGTTGACTCTCAATGTGGTTCATCGGCAGAATTTTCCCCAGAGCCAACGGCCTGTGTCAGAGCTATATTTTCCACTCTGGCTACTGTGATTTTGTTGCGGCACACTTGCTTTCTTTCCTTTTGATAGTGCAGACGCTGACGCAGGCTTAGGCCTCTGGCAGGTGTCTGGGGGTTTACAAGCCCATCTCGGGCCTCTGACACCTCATCTCCTCGCCTCCCCCTCCCCCTTCCCTTCCCGACATGGCCAGACCCGCTGGGGCAGCAGCAGTTGGAGGCGCAGGTAGGGAGCTGGGGTTTTGCTGCCCCCAGAATCTCCTTAGCGTGTGCCTGGAGTCTGAAGGCAGAGCAGGCAGGACACAAGGCAAGATCTTGGAGTTCATAGGGGTTTTTCGTAGAACAAATTCCAGCACGTTTAGGGTGACTTCATCGATGACCTTTGATGTTGTTCTTCATTCCTTCTTGTTAAGTTGTCTTCTCTTGTGCAGCGCGTGTGTGTGTGAGGCATTTGTGGACAGTAGGCCTTTCCTGGGACTGCTCAGATTTACTGTCTCATCTGCTGATCACCGTGTGAAGGATGAACAATGCCTGTCACGTCCACTAATAATCAGATTCCAATCACAAGCCCAGAGTGGCTTCTTTCACTTCCTCTTTGGGAAGGAGATTGTTTCCAGGGATGTGGCTGTAGGAACGGACAGAGAGGGCTAGTCAGCGAACACAATCTGCTCATACTTGGGGCAAGGCTGGGAAAACTCCCAGGGGCCTTGCCGCTGGCTGAGTCCAGAGGGTCCCCAGGATCTGAGTTTGGTTCTCTGCCTACTGTGCCCAGCCCCGTCTCTTCCTGTACCCCAGGCACAGCCCTCCAGGGCCCTCTCATCAGCTCTCTGGCTTCTAAAGCCTCAGTGTGGTTTCCTTCACCCACAGCTTTACCCTTACCAGGTGCTCTCTTCCCCACTCCCTGGAAAAACACCATTTTCTCAAAGGTGACTGGTCAACTGAATACTAAAAAGTAGGTCATAACTGCAATTTCCCACTCTCTCAAGAAAACTTCTATAGTTTTCACAGGTTATGTTGCAGACAGGGTGTCTAGGTACACTAGGGCATTAATGCCTCCCCTCCCCTGTGCACGCGTGCGTGCGTGTGTGTGTGTGTGTGTGTGAGTGAGTACGCATGCATGCATTTGAGGACAGGGTGGGGGCAGGCTCTGGGCCTTTCCCGATTGATTGGATTTCTCGTCTCACTTGTCCTTCCCAAGCTGACAGATGAATAATGCCTGGCATGGGCAGATGTTCACTTCTCTGGAATTACCCCATCCTAGTAATAGTGTGACTTCAAGTGCTGGGTTTGAGATATCTTCTCCTTGTCCTAAGCTACTGGGAAGCCTAGGGAGGAGCAGAAGTGGTCCACCCTGGAAATAACATACAAGCATACCAACCGCCTACCCACTTCCTGAATAAACGTGGCTGAGTATTCCTGAGCTTGGGGACAGATGTGAATTCCTCAAGCCATCTTCTCCTTCCCCAGGACCAAGCCGGGCATGGCCTCGGCCCCCTCCCCATCACGGGAAGGGCTGTATTTGTTAGTAGTAGTTTATGCCCTCAGACAGGGTCCCCCTAGGAAAAACTGGGTAATGACAAAACATGATTGCCCTCATTGCCCCTTTGGGGTTCAGCACATGCATGTTCCTTCCCTTTTTAAGAGCTGTTTTCAGGGGCGCCTGGGTGGCGCAGTCGGTTG
>NW_024412620.1:1909542-1954525 GCF_014898765.1 Herpailurus yagouaroundi
ACGTTGAAAAAAAAAATTAAAAAAAAAAAAAAGAGCTGTTTTCATAGGGGTGCCTGGATGGCTCAGTTGCCTCAGCATCCGACTCTTGATTTTCAGCTCAGATCAGGATCTCATGGTTTGTGAGTTCGAGCCGCGCATCGGGCTTTGCGCTGACAGTGTGGAGCCGGTTTGGGATTCTCTCTCTCTCTTCCTCTCTCTCTCTGCCCCTCCCCTGCTTGGTCTCTCTCCCTCTCTCTCTCAAAAATAAAAATAAAAAGTAAAAACATTTGAAAGAGAGCTGTTTCCAGGACAGAGCCTAATATATGCATCACGTATTCTTCAAGCAATAGCAACAAAACAAAAGCTAACCCTTGGAATGTATCAGGTGTGTGTGTATTAACTCCTTTAATATTGACAACAGTCCTATTACGGAGCTGTGTAATTGATGCGGTATCTCCACTGGCCCATCTTACAGTCGAGGGAACTGAGTGTCAGAGAGGGGATGTGCCCAATCCAACGTCACACGGCTGGAAAGCATCAGAAGCAGGGTTTGAACCTGAGCAGTGTGGCTGCAGAGACCACACCCTCTGTTGTCCCTTAATAGAGATTTGGAGCAGCCAGTGGCATATTAGGAAAACCAGGGGCTTTGGAATCAAAGACGTTTTAGTCCTAATTCCAGCTCTGCCAACTTCTAAGTGGCCTTGGCCAAACAGGAGCCTCTGAGCCTCTTTCCAATCAGAGTCACAATTCTACATCGCACAGGGCTGTGCGAACCTGAACTGAGATGAAGTATTTAAAGTCCACCCCATGGTACCCAGAATGAAGAAAGTACCCTCTAAAGGTTAGTTCCCTTGTTCCTTTTTCTGTCCCTCCCTCGAGAATGGTTTGCATTTTATTAACCGTGGAACAAATGGCATTCATGATCAATCGCATGGATTAGAAGCATTTATGGATAGTGTTTGTAGGATACTCAACCAAGCAGGCCACTGACAATCAGCTGGGGAGGTCCTGGGGTTGTATCTGACAAGGCCTCCTGAAGATGACTTTGATAGTTGCTGATACTTCAGTGTCTCTATTTCAGGTGGAGTTTGCTGTCTGAGGAATTGGGGGTTTGGGGGTAGCTATTTTTAAAACAATGTGAGGCAGCTGGTGATGGCTGCTTCAGGGATAGCATGTGAGCCAAGTTCCAGGAGGGGAAAGCCATGAATCAGGAGTCATGTAGCAAGACAGGGTTTTCCTTCAGGCCGGATTTGGTCAGCACGGGTCCACGGTTCCCTTGAGGGATTCCCCAGCTGTATGCCTGGTCGGCCATGCTCTGGTAGAATGCCTCCGATTCCCCCATCTGGCCTGACTCACCCCAGCCTCCAGATTGCTCAGTGAAGCTGACCTTCATCAAGGTGCTGCTGGGAGAGTCAAATAGGACCCTAGCCGGCAGCAGGCATTCCCCTGTCCCGCCACAGGCTGGGTGGGAGGCTGAACAAAATGGTGTGCCTTTTCAGTTCTGGGAAAGGTTGGGTCTTCCCTTTACTCTCCAGCTCACACCTGGGACCTCAAAAATAGGAAAAAACATGAAGACTGGAAAAAATAATTATAATAATTATCAATGCTTTCTGAATCTCTGACACCAGTCCGTTAGTCATAGCCGCAATTTGGTGGCTGTGATGATAACACCTCGTTGGCCTCATTAACAGTTAGTGATGATTAATTACCTCATCCAATTGCCGGGCCAGGGAGGAGAGTGCTTGTTCACAAGACAGAGAAGCTGAGCACCAGGGGAAGGAGAGTGGGACACCAGGTGTGGGTAAAAGGCCCTTGGGGCAGAGGCTAATTTTAGTGCACCTGAGTCATGAGAGTGAAACCCCAGGTCTGAGATCAATCACTCAATGTCCCAAAGCCATCTAGAGGGCTTCAGGGTCATAGCCCCTCTTGACCCTTTAGGTGATAGGCAATGTTTTCCAACACCCCGGAGACCACAGCCAAGCCAGTCTTACCCCGGCATCATTACCATCAAGGTAGTCCCCAGTCACTGGCAGACACTTCTCATGGACCACCAGGTCAAGTCTAAATTCATATAAACACTTCAGTTCCCCCAACTGCAAAATGGAAATAAAGACACTGTCACTTTTGGGGGGAGGATAACATGAAATAAAAGATGGAAAGTGCCTGGTATAGCCAGTGGCATACAGTAGGCACTCAACAAATGGTTGTTCATTTCACTCCGGTTTCTCTCTATGGATTGTCCCCTCAAATACCCCAATGTTCTGCTCCCTGCTCTTAAACCACTCTTCCTTCCTTCCTGTCTCCTGTACATTCACTGATTACCACGCGATGGTGCCCTAGTTGTGTCTCCCCAGGGAAGCTGCCTCCCACGGCTTCGTTCTCACTGATACACCCCTTTCTGAGCCTGTTGATTTCAGTTTGGCCCTTGGTCACTGTATCCCTTCTTGGATTCTCCCTTCTAGGACACTGGGTGTAAGTTTTGTCTTCCATGTAGACTGTAGTTTCTCAAGTTTAGGAAACTGGGCTCGTTGCCTTGTATGATTCCCAACAGGTCACTAAGTGAGCAATAGTGTTTTAGAAGAGACCTGGGGGTACGGGTGGGTGTGTGGCAATGGAAAGTTACCCAAAGTGATGGGGAAACCAGCTGGGGCACTTCTGTTTGGGGATTTCCCTGGACCATGACCTGTACCAAGCCCCTTGCTTTGTAATCCTGCCATACCCTTTATTTTCTGTACCTATTTCTTCCCATGGTGCCTCTTTGAATTGGCAAAGGTGCTGTGGGATGGAGAATGTTGGGAATCTCAAGACATAGGCCAGTGAGTACATCCTTCACAGGCAGGATGAAGGACCCTTAAAATCTTATGCTCTTCAGATCTCTCAAGGCTTCCCAAGCCCTACCCCCATCCTGCCAGTCCTGTTCTGGACTAGGCATTTCTCTTGGTGGGGGAAGGGCGCAGGGAAGAACTCTCTTTTCTCTCTGCAAACAGCTCAGGCATAGGGGGACAGTCTAGATCCAGACACATGGGCCAGCTGAAGAATCTGAGAATTAGAGTAACAGCTCTGGCATCCAGGGCTGGATTATTCATCCAGCAACAGTCTGTGAGCAGTGGTCTGCTGTTAGAGGTGATTGTTGTTTAGGATGAGACCCTAACCATTTTCTTGACACATTTTACTTTCTTTTCATCCATCTGGGTTTATTCTGTCATTTACACAGTTTGCCTTCTGCTCTGGGGCTGCTATTCAAGGACCAGTCCTGGATGATACTTGGTCAGGTGTAGGCTTTGAGTTTGTTTAGCCCAAGCTGATACACCTGTATTATGCTCAGATTGGATGCCTCAACAGCCTGACCTATCTCCTCCTATTTACCATCTGCTTTCTACTCTACCCAAACCAAATCACCCTTGTACTCTTCCCTATACTTCAGGATTGTAAAATGTAAAATGCTAGAGCTGGAAGGACTACCTAGTTTACCTTGTTTCTCTTGCCATGGATGGGGAGAGAGACCCAGGGCCTGGGAATAACTTGCTGTGTGCTCATATGGCCTCTGAACATAAATAGCTGTGTGCTTGCCTACCCCAGGATCAGAGCCTACCCTCAGGTTATTTCCCATCACCCACTCTTATATTCGCTGTGTCTGAATCAGTGACTCCCTTCTCATTATTCCTTCTACTACCAATCTTAAAAATCACCTTCTCCATGAAGCCTCTTTTGATTAACTCAGCTCATTGTTCATCCTTTACTAGTGGGTGGTTTGTGCTCTGTTAATTTTCACTTAGTATTTTTTTTTTCTCCATGAGTTCCTGTAGGATTATTTCAATGTGTTCATTGTCATCCCCATTAGTCTGGCAGCACCTGGGGGAATACTTGAAGGCCATCATCTTTTTCTTCTGGATCCTCATTGTCCAGCTCAGAGCTATAAACTCAAGGATGCTTAGTGCAAGAGGCTGGTAGCATTGCCTGATGACCCAGGTCACAAAGCCTTTTTGTGCCAAGGGTGCGTCTGGGGTAAGACTTTGAGGAAGAAGAACTTTCTGTGACTCCTATGCTGGAATCAGTCTCTAAGGGCCGGGGTTCACCCCCTGCAGTGCAGAGGTTTTGTTGCTGGACAGGATGTGAACATCCTTGATTTTCTCATGGTCAAGTTAAGTAACTTGTCTGGGGTCACACTGTGACACATTCATTGCCAAACCTGTTCCTTTTGCCAAGTCAGTCCTCCTATGTGCTTTCTTGCTCAACCCATGCAGAATTCTAGAATTCTCAGGCAGGGAGGGAATCCATGGTGGGGGTAGGTGGGGTGGGGTCATGTCATATATTTTCCTAAACAGAACACATGGAAGTCAGAGCCACCAAAGGGGTTGTGCATTTACCTGTGGTCACCCATTTCAGCATTCCACACCCAGTTTAGCTATTCTTGCAAATGTCTAAATTTCTGCTACTGTAGTTTGATTCTGAGCCCCTCACTCTGTTTTTCCTGCCAATATGGGAATGGGCAGCTGTCTATGCTCATTTGCCTAAAAAAGTTACTTGAAAAATTACTTTCCAAATTAAAGTACCATGGTTTCTTGATTTTTTTCCCCCTTGCTCAAGGCCCAGCCCAACTTCCTGCTGCCAAGTCCAGACCCATCTCTTCTTATCACTCACAAACACTAGTGGTTCCATGGCCAAAGGAAGACAGCAGCTGGCCACTTGGGGCCATGGCCCTTCAGGGACTAGGGCTCTCTGCAACACAGTGAAAACCCAGAGAAGATGCAGTAGTTTATAGGAAGTGCAACATTCTGGGACTTTTTCCAAATGACTTTAAGATAAAGCAATTTCTGAAGAGGTTTAAGCTAAGCACCAAGGTAAGCACCTGGATGTCATCATGCCCAGTCTCTGATTTTAGAAACAAAGAACTGAATCTCAGAGCTAGTTAGTGGCAAAGCTAGGACTGATCAGGGCCACAGACCTCTTGAATGCTCAGGGAAACCAGAACCTTCTATGTTTGGTTGTGCTGTGTTAGAATTGAAGGAGGAAGCAAAACACACATGCTGTAAGTTGTGGGGACAGATGACTTCCCCATGGATCACTTGCTGCCTACTCCTTTGTCCCCAACAAGGTACCAGGCAGAGTCAAAGCTTCCACAGGTGCAGTCCTGCCCTGCTTTCCAGTTCGGAGACCTGTATTAAGGGGCCATGGGGCTTTGGTTTCACTTGTAGATATGCCTGTGCTTTCTTAAGCTTTGGCTCTGCCCTTACAAGCTCTGGGCCTTATCTTAGTTGGCTATAAAATGGGGAGAATCATCCCAATTGCCTTGTCTACTGCCCCAAGGCAGTACATCTAAGAAATACTTTGAGTTCCTCAAAGGGAGGGGTGAGGGAAGAGATTGCTCCAACAAGAGGGCGTGATTCTCATGAAGGTGGGGAGACCAGCGCGTTAAAATCCAACAGCTGTTGGCCTACAGTGCTGGTCAGTTAGAATGCATGGGAGTCAACCTCATGAGTATTGACTGTGTTAGATATTTCTCTTGAATTATTTGCACAATAACCCTATGGTGTGGGGTCTAATTTTATCTGTTTTATGGAGAAGAAACTGGAAGTCAGCAAGAAAGCTGAAATAACTTGCCCAAGGTCACTCAGCTAAGTGGTGGAGCTGGGCTTCAAGCCCAGGCGGCCCTACTCCAAGCTCAAGTTCTTAGCTAAGGTGCTTCCCTAGACCCCAGCTTGAAGTGGCAGTACAAAACGAAAGTGAGTCTTTCCCCCTCCCCAAAGGAAGGGACTGTGTGACCTGGAGAGTAAGAGGGAAGATCCGTGAGAGGAAGAACTAAAGGGGTCGGGATGAGAGACTTTAGGAACTGCTGGATGCGAGTGGTGGCAACTGCTCGTTTCTCTCCCTCTCAAGCTACTCAGCTCCTGTTCTTCACGTGGACAAGTGTAACTGAGGCTCACCCTCTCCAGCCTGCAGAAGGTTTGTGCAAGCCCACGCTATGGCCCTGACATCACCTCTGTGAGCAACGTGGTACTTTTGCAGAACTACAGTCCTCCAGGGACTTCAATTTGTATGGGAATGACAAGCACAGACGAAAGAAAAGTGAAGTGTAGGTTTGAGCTCCCATTGCCCCACTCCCAAGTCAGTTTCCTATGAAGCTATAAAACTAAAGCTTCAGAGTCTCTCACTGGCACCAGCCCTACTCAAAGCCCCATACCTGGTATTACATTAGTAACTACACACACATTTAGATATGTTTTTCTTAGAGAGCTTCCCTTCCAACCATATATGATTCAGGACCCCATCAAACCTGTCCCCTCCCCTCCCCTCTAATCAGCTAAATGTCAGAGTCCCACAACCCCCTGAGAAACACCAGTGAAACCCTCTCCTCCTGGAGCCCTCCCACACAGTATGAGCCTTGATTGAAGGTGTGATTCAGCTCGGAGTAGCTGGGTTAAGTTTTTGTAAAGAGGTTGCCGGGTGTGCACTTTAGTAGACCTCAAAGCCACCAGAAGGTAGGAGCTTAGTGTACTTTCTTTGTAACGATGACTCTCTATGATTTCTATCCATAGATAGAAGCTTGCAGGCACCGATACGATTCCACAAAGACATACAAAGTGACTATTTACATACGAGTCCATGAGCTCCTGACCATCCACGTGTGTGGACATACGTAAGCATTCCTGTGTGCCAACGCTTCTTAGATCTGTTCCATCAAGTGAGTCACTTTTGCTACAGGGACCTTGGAGGTAGAGTCATTCTCTGGGACCAAAGATACCCAGTTTATTCCAGGGGTCTATAGAACTGGGCTTCTAGACATCCACGAACAGCCAGGGCTGTTTTAGCTAGAGGCACACAGGTTCTTCACTACTAGGTTGTGGGACAGGTTTAGAGGACACGGAGGGGGCTCTGGACTGAGGGAAATCAGGGGAATGAGGGAATGTGAAGTGGAAATGAAAACCAATAAATTATGCCTTCATATCCCTTCCTCATTAGCCTCCATCCTGGACGTGGCCCATTTCTTCACACCTACCCAGCCTTCACCAAGGTTTGCTGGCTGTAATGATACAGTTCAGCTAGCTGAAGCAGAGAAGGGGTATTTACTGCAAGGATCTTGGAGGGTTCCAGAAGATTCATGGACCGAGATGCTGCAGATCACTGAGGGGCTGGTACCAGGAACGTGAGTCATCAGAATGCCAGGCCTCAGTCTCTCACTCACTGAGGCCACATGGCCACTCTTTTCTGCTTTCCTCAGCACTCCTGCATTCTGCTCTCTCCCCAGGCCTGATTTTTCTGCATTCTGAGCGGTTTGTAAAAGACTGCAACTACACAGTGCCAGAGGCTCTTGTCTTTAATTCAAAGGATCAGAAAAAATTGATTAATGCTCTGAAGTCTCTAATCCCAGTTCCTGGGAGAGAGACTAATGGCTCAGTCCAGGTCAGGTGTCCACCCTCCAATCAGCCACATCCAGGGGACCAGGGTCACACTGGGGACACACCATAAATGGTGTCCCAAGTCAAATGGTTTGTTCTCCCTGAAAACCCTTAGCTAATCTTATGGGAGAAGTCCCCTCTCCCCTGGGTTCCCATAGCACTTTATCTGCCCCTCTCCCATGGAACTTATTGCTTCTTACCTTGTGTCAATATTGCTGTTATAAAAATCTTATCCACCATCCCACATATCCATAACTTTCTTGTTCATTTATCTTCATATATCTCACAGCTCGTGCAAACCAAAAATTGAACATGTGATCAATAAGTAGTTTAAATTATGATAATCTCCAAATAAATCAATTTTCAGGAAACTTAACTTGCTCAAGTCTTTCATTTAATCTCACTCACAATTTCATTAAATACAATTAATTTACCCAGTTAATTAATTCAACTAATTTTAATTGAGTGCATCCTACATACCAAGCACTGTCTTGGCTGTGCAGAGGCTATATCACTACACAAGACAAAGGGAGTCCTTACCCCACTGAGGTTCCAAGTTAGTGGTGGAGACCATCAACAAACAGTGTTCACTATGAACTAACCTTCATGCTGGGTGCTAGGCTAGAGATGTGTAAGTCTCTAGCACTGCCCCAAGGAGCCCAGCTTCCCTGGGAATCACCGAGAAGTCCTCAGATATGTTACTGTATTCCAGGGCAGAGAAGAGTTGCAAGACTTCCAAGAGAGAGTCGTTTTACTACTAGGAGAGAAGGGGGTTGCCGAGGGTGGTTTCACTGAGATCAGTGACACATGACTGAACTTGAAGGGTGAGTATAAATTTGCTAGGGAGAATGTGAGTTATACACGTGAGTGTGTTTGCTGGGTTGGGAACAGGGGAAAGGAGCTGGGAGTGATGGTGGTCAGAGCCTTCCAGATAGGCACATACAAAGCAGATTTCAAGCACTGTGAAACCACCACTGTGTCTAGAACATGGTGAGGCATTCGGTGTGTCTGGAGCACAAGGAACATGAGGGAAAATAATGGTGAAATTGGCCAGGGTCCTTGCCTGGCCTTGTGTGCTAAACCCAGGAGGTCATAAGTTAAGTATCAAGAGTCAGCATCTGGAAGGCAATGATTGCTACTTTAGGCATGGGGCCAGGCAGAGCCTGGAGACCAACAAAAATACCTGGTCAGGAACATAGTCTCGAAGGTCCCAAAATGAAGCACTGCACCAGTGCTGCGGTCATTGACCTCTGGCTCATGGAGAGAGATGGCTGAATGGTGAGATGACATTTTCACTCTCAAATTGCAATCTTCCTCAGAAAGCACCGAATCTTCCAACTTTCACTCCCTCGTGAGTAGAGTGGGATTTTCTAGATTTTGCAATTGAATTTAAGAAATCAAAAGAAAAATACATTTGTAGTTAAAAAAAAAAAAGCCAGCAGAAAGGGATCTGTATACCCATACATCTTTTGAGTTACAGTCTTATTCCCCATGTCCTCTTAGCCGATGATATGATGAGGGTTAGAGATGAGTGATTTCCAGAGACTGCTTTGTCCTGGGATATTGTTCCTCATGGGACTGCAAGTCTGTTCTCTGCTGCCCTGAGATGCCAAGCAGAGGTAGAAGGGAGCCAACTTCTTGGGAGCTTTCCCAGGTCGAAGTCAACACTGTTCATACCCTGGTCGCATCCTACTTCTCCAGCCCTGTGTCCATCCTCTCCCTACTCCAGATGAGCCTTTCTTAGCCATGTTGGCCCTCCTGCCTCTCTCAGATGTTCATATCTGCAGGACAGTCTTAGATAACATTTTTCCTCTTCTGTGCCTGTCAAACATCACTTATCATCCACATCAAACCCAAAGGTCCTGTCTCTGTGAAGACATCCCCGATCCATTTGACTCCAAAGCCCCTTCTTCTGTATTCTCCTAGCACCTTAGACTTAACTTCTATTACCACTCTCACCTCATAATATTACTTTTGTTCTCATGTTTAGTCAACTGAATTTTTTTTTTTTTTTTTTGAGTTCAGGGATTAGACTTCAATCATCTCTGCACTCCTAGGCACTAACAACAGTGCCTGACCTCAGTGAGTGCTCTATTTGCTAATAGAGGGTGGTTTATCTGGGCATCTTGTCTGTTGGGATCGGGTAGTATGAATATGGCTTTGGGAAGAATTCCAACAAAGCAGAAAGTGGGGAAAGGGCATTCCAGATGGAAGAGATAGTATGAGCAAAGGCACTGAGGTGGAGAGCGTGGACGAATACAGGAGCCTGGAAGGAAGGAGGAGAGAAGGAAGGAGAGAGAATACTAAGTGCCAAGCATGGAGTTGGGCTCCTTCACATGCATTGTTGCACTAGGCCTTTACAGAAACTTGGTGAGGTGGCTACTATTCACCTCACCAAAGAGACAGAGGCCCACAAAAGTCATATAGCTCAAGTTGGTGATAGCGACAGGAGTAGACCAGTTTTGTTAGACTCTAAAGCCCATGCTTATCAAGGCTTTAGAGAAAAGTAAGCAATTCAAGTTGGAGCCTGGAGTAAGTGAAAAGAAACAAAGGGAGGGAAGTGCAGAAAGATGTATATTACAGAGTTATATTGTTAATAATATCTAGGGGTTTTGACGGCCTATCATGGACCAACACCTGTGCTAGATATTTGATTTTAATTTTTTAATTATTTCCATTATCTTTTCTTCAAGAGAAAGAATACAAGCACGGAAGGGGCAGAGGGAGAGAGAGAGAGAGAGAGAGAGAGAGAGAGAGAGAGAAAGAGAGAGAGAGAGAGAGAGAGAGAGAGAGAGAATCTTAAACAGGCTCCACTCCCAGCACAGAGCCTGACATGGGGCTCAATCTCACGACCATGAGATCATGACCTGAGCCAAAATCAAGAGTTGGATGGTTAACTGACTGAGCCCCCCAGGCACCTCTAGGCACGTTAAATATATCACCTCATTAAAATAAACAGTCAGCCTTATAAGGTGATTACCTTCAATTTACAGATAAGGGAACTAAATCTCAGAGAGGTTCCGTCATCTGCCCAAGGTCACCTACCCAATAAGTGATGGAGCTGTGACTTTTTTTGACTTGATTTTTTACAACCCAGGCTCATTGGGAAAGAACTTAATAGATAAATCGTCACTTAATGATTTGATTCTAAGTGACATAATAAGGGTATGGATTTCTTTTGTCTTACCTTTTCTTCTCCTCCACTTCCTCCTCTCTTCCTCCTCCTCCTTTTTTTTTTTTTTTTTACATAGGCATGTCTCAAGCTTGGGCTTTTCTTCCAACACTGTCCTTCTCTCCCTGTATATTCCTACCCACTTTCCTTTCTCCTTTTTCTGTCCCCTCTGCCCAAATGGCTAGAACTGGACCCCGATGCAAGGTTGACAAGCTAGCCTTAAAAAAAAAAAAAAAAAAAAAAAAAAAGACCAATCTTTTGGTAAGATCTTTTCCTAAGGAAGACAATGCATAGGAAAGGGAGGGGAATGTCTGGCCAAGATCTCACAATGAGATGGTAATGGCCCTGGGAGGGCAGGGAAGAAGTTGTTCCCTTTTTCTACATACTTTTCCTTTCCTTTTTCCTTCATCCTTCCTGAATGAGTGAAGTTCAAAATCAGCCTTGTTCAGAATTACCTGGGCTTGCTTGTTCAGAAGGCAGGTTTCCTGGCCCCACCTCAGATATTCAGAAGGTTTTTTGTGGGGCCCGAGAGTTGGCATTTTTCAACAAGCACCCCAGAGATTCTACAAATTGAGAATACTGCTTTCCACAATGCAGTTACGCCCATGGGCTTTAGCAGTTAGTGCTGAGATAACTTGAGGTGCTAAGAACTTGGGACTGGATGTCTTCCAGATGCCTGCCCCAACCAGGAGCGTTGACCTGGAGGCTGTGTGTAGGAGTCCCCGTCTTTCGGAATTAGTGATGTGGTTAGAGTAGCAACGTGACTCTCTGTGGACGGAAGAAGGCCGGTCGGATGTGAGAGTCTCCCTCCGTGAACATGTGTGCGTCATCTCAGCCATCGCTTGTATCTTTATTCTCAAAAACAAGTCAGTTTTGTTCCTGTCAGCATCTTGGCTGGCCCGCAACAAAGAGGGCAAGCTGAGATGGAGAGGCCCAGTCACAGGCGTGTGACAGGTGATGCTTTGGGGCATGGCTGGGTTGGGGAGAGCAGGAAAGCATTACTCAAACTGCTTTCAGTAGTAAAAGAAAAAAAAAAAAAAAACATGATTTCAGAAAACTCTGCCAGAAGATATAAGAACTATCTGCTTGTATGAGTTTTAGGGATCATAACATTTTTGGTTTTGGTTTGGTTTTGGTTTTTATCACCAGGAATGGGGTTATCCAGGCTGAGCTCTCTAAGGAAGTGAATTTCAGCCTGGATGTACCTCAAAATAAGTTGAAGCTTTAAAAAAATAGAGATGCCCAGGCCTCACCCCTGATCAGCTAAATTCAGGCTCTCGGGGGTGGGGGTGGGGGTTGGACCTGGGAAACTGTATAAAGCTCTTTGGGGGTTTTGGAGCAGCCAGTCCAGCATTGCTCCAGGGATCAGCATTTGGGAGCCACTCCACCATGGTAAGAGGGAAAAATCACACCAGTCTGAGCACTATAATACCAAGTCATCTTTGTCTCTCCCTTCCCTTCATGGCAGGAGGCTCAGAAAGGTTCCCCTCTCATCTGTCTTGTAGAGCAGCACAGGAACCTATCTAACTGTATGAAATCCAGAAGTGATTTATGAATTTAACTATATTACATACATTGATTTTCATTATATTTAAATATGAGTTGCTTGTCATTTACACCTGCCCGCTGAGTTTGCAGATGACGATCGCAGACTCTGGAATTCATGGAGCCGAGTTGGATGACATCTGTCCAAGTCATGGCAATAGAGAACTCCGGCACTGGGAGAGTTGAGGCCAATGAAGTCCTTCCCAACACAGACATTCCTTGGCTTCAATGTTAACCAGTTCAACTTGTTCTTTTCTTGATTTTCATCTGTTTTCTATGTCTCCTTACAGTCCCCACCAGGTTGGGTGCCTTGAATCATACGTGTAGTGAGAAGCTGAAAGTGACTAGAGATGGAAGGAATTAGGGCAGGTTTTAGTCATAACAAGAGTGCCCAGGGCAGCTGTTCAATTGTACACTGCACGATTCTAGAGGCACCATTCAAATTGTAATTAATGATGATAAGCACATTTATCACAACAGGTATGCATCATTTGAGTCACAGGCTGCATCTTTACTCTCAGTAAGATTTTACTGATGTCAGCATCTTTCCAGGGATAGTATAGGGCCCAATAAGGAGAGGATTTGGTGCCTAAAAGTGGTCCTGATCAGAGATGCCTGTCATAACAACCCAAGAATCAGAGACACAAGAGAGAAGAACCCTGGCAAACAAACCTCTCTCAACCAGTCTCAGCTGCTTTCTGCACCTTCATTTGGGAGTGAAGGAAAAGAAGATGGGCTGGGATTTTTCACTCTAAAAGTGTCTATTTGTTTGGGCCCTGAAATTTCATGACTTTATGGGAGTTGTGACTTTGAAGGACTGAATGGGCACTGACATCAGTGGGTGCATTGGCCTGAGTCCCAGAGGAATCCTTTTCGGAAGAAAACTTCACCAGCCCCTTTCTTTTCCAAATCGTATCCCTTCCTCAAATTCCACTCAATCCTTGGTGTCTCTGTGGAAACTGTTCTGATCATTTAAAGCACTAAGTGATATTCTGTGCCCACACCTGGCTCACATTCCAGTGTATAACTGTATCTGAATAGTTTATCTGGATTTTAATCATGTATGTATTTCTTACAGCTCTCAGCTACCCTGGATTGTTGCCTATCTTTTTGTGCTAGTTAACTTTCTCAGGGATGCTGTGAGCAAATGAATGCACTTACATCATTCATCTACACGTCTGACAAATAGTTCTTGAGTGCCAACTTGTGCCAAGCATTGTTTTAGGTCCTGGGAGATTATCTATCTATCTATCATCTATCTATCTATCTATCTGTCTGTCCATCCATTCATCCATCTACAGTCTATCTATTTTCTATTTCAGGTAGTAGATGCTATAAAGACAAAGTAGACTAAGGAGAGTTAAATAATATAATACGGGAAATCATTGATCAAGAAAATAAATGACAGTTCTATTCACTTTTTTTTTATTTATCAAATAACGCCAGGGGCACCTCGGTGGTTCAGTCGGTTAAGCGTCCAACTTCGGCTCAGGTCATGATCTCACAACTCGTGGGTTTGAGCCCCGCTTCAGGCTCTGTGCTGACAGCTCAGAGCCTGGAGCCTGTTTGGATTCTGTATCTCTGTCTCTCTCTCTGCCCCTCCCCCACTCACGCTCTGTCTCTGTCTCTCTCTCTCTCTCAAAAATAAATAAACATTAAAAACAATTAAAAAACAAAGAACGTCATATGCTAGATGCTAAAAAAAAAAAAATTACACCTGTGTGACTAAAACAAGCCATTATAAAGAGGAAACAATCTAAGTGGAAGAAAAATGTTACTAGGCTGGAAAACATGGTTATTGAATTAAGCTCTAAAATGGAAGCCATGATATGCAAATGGACACTGCAGGGAAGTAAATTAGTAACAGATAAGATGAAGATAAATTTCCTAGAACACAAAAGCAAAAGAAAAAGAAATGAAAATGAAAGAATAGAATAATTTTGAAAGACAGATATCAAAAAGCCAACCCACAAATAACAGAAGCTCCTAAAATAATGAACAAAATTATTTGTAGAAGGAGCCATAGATAGGACATTTATTGGCTTTAAGTAAAATCCTGTTTTTAAAATTAAATATGCTAGCTGTATTTCGTCAGGAACCTTTGGGTTGTGCCAGGGTCCCAGCTCAAACTGGCTTAAGCAAAAGAGGAGAGGGATTTTATTGGCTCACCTAATGAAGCTCAAAGTTTCACTAGGAATCCACTTCTCCAGCTCTGGCTTTCTCTTGGGTGGCTTCATTCTTGGGTAGGTTGTTCCCATGGGGTGGCACCCAGTCACTCCATACTGATATTCTTCCAGCTTTCCAAGCCCGGTGGGAGGAAAGAGTTCTTCCGTTCTAATACCTGTGTGACATTAACCTTGGGTTAATCCTCAGACTCTGATTGGCTGGGCTTGGGTCAGGTACTCACCATTGAATCAGCTTGGGCAGCTGAGAAGGATGGCGGTATTGGTTTCATTGGCCGTATGCTCTCACTCAGGGAATGAGTGCCTGTCAGCTCTATCCAGTGTCCACATGACCTGCAAGTAAGGGAGAGATGGTTTCCCGGAGGATGACGGGGCTGCTGACACCAAAAGAAAGGGGAATGGATGTGGCTAGGCTAAATAACATCGTGTTGGGCGGATTAATAAAAGAACTACTCCCAGACCTACTCATGCAGAATTCTGATCTCTAAAAGGTAACCCGAACCCTATAAATAAATATGCAGCAAGAAAAGAAAAAGTCACATTTACCTCAGATTTCTCCTCCAGATTCCTACAGCCTGGAAGACAAAGGCACAGTCTTCTGCATGGCAAAGGAAAGAGGTTGTGTGACCTAAAAATCTTTCACCCAAATTGTCACTCGTAATATATATATTCAGAAAACACAATTCCCAGGACTCTCCTTGAGCAAGCTGGTTAAAAATCTGTCCCAGAACAATAAGGATAAAAGCAGGCATAAAACATCACCACTTCCTGTGATTCTACCTCTGAAATTGGTCCGTTTCCACCATGTTTTTTACTGCTACCATCATTGTTTTTGTGGACCATTGCCACGGCCTCTTAACTTGCCTTCCTCTTCCACTTTGAAGCCTTCTAAGCCTTTCTCTACATACCATCCAATGGTCTCCTGATAAACCAGCTCATGTTACTTCCTTGCTTAAAATAAGTTATGGTTTTGTATGGCATGTAGAATAAATTCAATCTCCTTACCATAGCCTTTGAGGCCTTGCCTGACTCAGCCTCTGCACATTATTCTCAGCTACGCTGTCCTTTGCTCACTGCACTACAATCCCATAGCTACCTATCAGTTCTTTCTGGGAGGGTGCCACGCTCCTCCCTCTGTCAGAGCCTTCACACGTGCTGTTCCCTCCACTTGTAACTATCTTCTCTCAATTCTTTCTCTGTCTGGTTCCTTCTCTTTTATTGCGTCTGTTTATTTACATTGCTTCCTCAGATGTTTTCTGGTCTCACCAATCTATAAATAGACTTCCTTCTATTTTTCTTGGCACCCTTATCTCAAACCATCATCGCAGCCTGTAATTATATATTTACCTGTGTTCACTTGTATTAGATCTGTCTTGCCCTAGAGTACGAACCCCATGAAGGCAGGGACCTATTTTGTTCACCACTGAATTTCCAGGTCTAAGCAGTGACTTGCAATGTTAAAACAATGGAGTCGGGGGGGGGGGTAGATTTTAAAGTTCTAGATTAAATATGCAAGTCCAGAATATAGTTGTCTCAGTTCCTGAGTTAGTTCCATAAAAATTCATATAAAATGATGTGAGGTAGAATCTCTGAAAGCAGAATTAGCTGTGCATGTACAGTGATTGTGACCTTGAAGGAAGGATAGAACTCAGTGGAGTAGGAAGAGAGGTAAGAGGGCATTTCATGTGTATGTGTGCGCATACATGTGTGTGTGTGTGTGTGTGTGTGTGTGTGTTGGTGTTGATGTAGAGGAAAGTTAGGGAAAGACTAATAAGCAGAGGTCTAGAACTGAGATGGATAGAGTGTAGTGAAGTAAGGGTGTGAGGAATACAACAAGGTTGCCATCTACCATAGGACTCACCATGGGTTAAAATTTAGAGCAATCCAGAAATTGCTGCCACGAGGACAAAGCTTTTCCCTTGGAGGCTCTTGGTGTTCTGTATGTGTACCTGCATCAGCCCTAGGACCTTTGGGCTGTAGACAACAAGGACACCTTGTGGCACAATAAGGAAGAGGCAAGAAATATGTAACAAAGAGGCTACAGGTGTTAGAGGTGCTGCCCAAGAAAGAAAGGCAGGGGGCATGGGTATCATGAGTGAAAGGGTGCATGACGATCCTGGATGACAGGAAAGGAAGGCAGAAGGTTCTGGAGACAAACTTCCATGACTCCTTATGAACCCAGGAGTAGGGTCTCGTTTAGGGGGAGCAAGCAAAGCTGCTCTCTGTTCCTGAAAAACAATCGTTATGTGTGCTTTTTTAAAAGTAAACTCTACCCCCAATGTGGTTCTTGAACTCATGACCCGGAGATCAAGAGTCACACAATCTTTATGTATGTTGATAAAGACGTCCCTCAAGGTGGCTCCATGGGTGCTGCTGCCTGCAGACCAGGGCATCTTAAGGAATAGAGAAGAGAAACAGATGTAGCATCTTCAGGCAGAAGATCTGGGCTGGATTACCCGTCACTGCCATTTTGTATCTATTTAACCTCAAGCTAGTTCAATATCTTAAGGCTGCTTTCATTGAAAGGAAGGGATGATGAATGACCCCCCCCCCCCCCGCCAAACCTTTATGTGTGATCCCATATGTGGCAAGCTCTGGGATCTGTCATGTCAGCTATACTTGGTCCTGGCGAATGTGGGTGTAGCGGGGAGGGTGTGAGCCTCACCTTGTCTCTCAGAAATTCTGCAACCTACCCGTTCCCAACCTCTGAATATGTATCTAGTTTTAGGAGAATCACTAGAAAACGTGAATCTTTGCTTTGTTTACCACGTGTTAAAAGTAGCGTGTGAGAAGATAAGGTTCAATGAGCAATTGCCACTAGATGGCACCATAGGAGTCTCGGTGCATCACATGAGACCTGCTTTAGACCAATACAGTAGCTATATGGAAGCAAGCCACGTATCCATGGATAGATGAATGGATAAAGAAGTTGTGGTATGTATATATACACACACAATGAAATATTACTCAGCCATAAAAAAGGATGAGATCTTGCCATTTGCAACAACATGGATGGACCTTGAGGGTATTAAGCTAAGTAAAATAAGTCAGAAAGAGGAAGATAAATAACATGATTTCATTTATATGTGGAATCTAAAACAAAACAAAACAAAACAAAAAAAGTGAATAAACAGAAAAAGCAGAAACAGATCCGTAAATTCAGAGAACAAACTAATGGCTGCCAGACTGGAGGAGGGTGGAAGGATGGGTAAAATGGATGTAGGGGAGGGGGAAGTATAAGCTTTCAGTTGTGAAATAAATAAGTCACAGTCATAAAATATACAGCATAGGGAAGATAGTCAATGGTGTTATCATAGCATTATATGGGGACAGACAGAGCTACACGACACGTGTGGTGAGCATAGCGTAATGTATAGACTGGTTGAATCACTATGTTGTGCACTTGAAACTAAAGTAAAAGTACGTGTCAACTATACTTCAATTTTTTAAAATATAGTAACTGTAGGACTGGGATGGGGGTGATGGAAGGATACATTTCCTTTAAATGACTTTCAGGATACTTCCCTTTGTTTCTATATTGAGAGAAATCTCCCCAGATCAATCAGTGGTTGGTGGGTTGCAGCTCAGCAATTGCCAGGTATGGAATCAACCATCCCATCCATGTTTTTGGAAACCTTATAGCTACTTCACCTGGGGCAGTTGCCTTCAAGGGGTCTTCTTCTCAAGACCCATCACAACCATTCTTTGTTGCCACTAGACTTATTAGTGAAGTCAAATAGCGTTCTTTAAGGGGGAAATAGTACAAAATCTGACTCAGAGGAAATAATTTATCTGCTAAAAGAAATACAAGATTTTATAATACAAATTGGCAGAAACCTGGGAAATATATGTAGAAGTGTGTTCTATGGGCTCTAGACAAAGGATGATAGAATATAGAACTGGATCAGATCATATTTATTGGGTGCATTTATCAGACACTGTTTAATGTGTTAGTTCTTGCAACTGGAAGTGGCAAAAATTTCTTGGTTGGCTGACAGAACCTTGGACTCAATGGTGGAATGTGCTTAGTAAGGTTGGAATGCTAGAACTTCCCTGACATGACGTAGAAGAAGGCATTCAGGACAGGAAGAAAGGAATGATAAAGTGACCTTATCGCATGAGATCTGCACACTTACCCCCCCAAGCACATCAACCAGAGGGCCCAGAGGACAAAACATTGAGAAATGCATTGCTGATATTAGCACTTGCATCTCTAAAAGACTCTAGGGGTGCCTGAGTGGCTCAGTCTGTTGGGCGTCCGACTTCAGCTCAGGTCATGATCTCACACTCCATGAGTTCAAGCCCCGCGTCGGGCTCTGTGCTGACAGCTCATAGTCTGGAGCCTGCTTCAGATTCTGTATCTCCCTCTCTTTCTGCCCTTCCCCTGCTCATGCTCTGTCTCTCTCTGTCTCAAAAATAAATAACAACATTAAAAAAATTTTTTTTTAAATAAAAGACTCTGCAGTGGTGGCTGTTTTCTCTAAGCCACATATAGTGGTGAAGATACCTACACTGAATTGGGCTCGCTGATGTCAATGGGAATGAAGGGATTGCCACATTGCAGAGGCCAAATGACAGAACTTAGCCACCAAAGACAAGGGGGCATTTACCATAAAAAACAACATGAACATAGTGGTAATCAAACTGTTTTGAGACTAGGAATCTTCAGTTGGACAACTGATCATGGTGCACCTAGGAGTGAAAAAGATGGATAGACTACCAGAATGTTGTTTGATCTATATAAAAAGGCTGGTGGCCAAAAATTTAACTTGAGTGTCCTCTCATCCAGTGTCTAGACCCAAGTCAGTTACAGATGAAGAGTCCCTTGGTTGGAGGGGGACAAAATGACCTATCTTGTGGACTTCCGTTAACATCTTTCTCCAGTTATTCCAGTGCCTGTTTAATGGATCTGTATATAAAGTGGCTGTAATGGCAGGGATGGGAGTATGTGTAGGCTCAACAACAGGAACTTGCCCTAATCAAGCTTTTTCTGACCAGCAATGCCGCTGAATGCCTAACTTGCCAGTTACGCAAAGCCCCTGATATGACACCATTCCCTAATGAGCCCAACCAGCCGACAGGGGTGAGTTGACTGTTCCCTTCTGTCATGGAGGAGAGCAAAATTTTTTCCTCCTTGGAAGAGATATGTATTCTGAGTACGCGCTTCCTGCCCAACAATCTTCTGCCAGCATCATCTGCGATTACACAATATGGCATACTGTATGCAAGATTGCTTCTGATCAAGAAAGTCATTTCAGCAATGGATTCATGCCCATGGAATTCACTGGTATAACCACATCCCCCGCTACCCAGAAGCAGCTGATTTGTAGGAAGATTTATTGGCCTACTGAAGGTATGGTACCAGTCGAGAGATTATATCCTGAAAGGACAGTTCTTCCTCAAGAGACGTAGATTATACTTAGGATCATAAATAAATACGTAGTTCTGAATGTCCCATAGCCTATCTACATGGGTCTGGGAATGAGAGGTAGAAGCGGACTGGCTCTTCTCACTACTAGATCTCAGAGCCTGCCCACAGACGTTTGGTTTCCAATCCCTGTGACTCTGACCTCTGTTCGTTTGGAGTCTTGATTCCCAAAAATCAAACGCTTCTTCTAGAGCATATATCAATCCTGCGTTGATGTGGAAAATGAGACTGTCACCTGATCATTTTGTGTTCCTCATGCTACTAAACCCACAGGCGAAGAGGAGAGTTCCTCTACTGGCTGGGGTGATTGATATTGATTAACAAAGAAAAATCAGGTACTGCGTCTCGATGGGGAGGATTATATTTGGAATCCAGGGCGTTCTCAGGGGTGACTTTAGTGTTTTCATGTCAACAGTAAAAGTTAATAGATGACAATTTTCCCACCCACCCCTGCCAAAGGCATATCCAGTGATGATTCAGACCCTTTAGGCAAGATGGATTACCCCACGATAAAAACAAAAACAAAACAAAGAAACAACAAAAAACCAACTATCTGAGGTACTGGATGAAGACAAAGGAAATATGAAATGGATAGTGAAAGAAGGAAGTTGTAAACATCATTTGTGGCCTCATGCCCAATTACTTGCTTATTACGTATATATGTGTGTGTATATATAATTGCATATATTATTTTATTGTTCTCTCTCCTTCTTATCCTTACTATTTTCTCAAGTGTTATTGGAAGTTAATTGGGTTTTTAGAAAACATATGTTCAGATGAAATTGAATTTGAAAAATAACAAATGTTGCTCAGAGACGGGGGTGCAATGGTAGTCAGACTTTACAGATTTGAATTTGGTAAGAAGGCAACATTGTCTTGGTTTGTAGGCAGAAAAGTTGCCTTTCGGGGGGAGAACAAAGGTTTTTGGGGTAATGTCAAAGTTCAAAATTTGTAGAGTAGTGTTATGGATGCTGAATAGCCAGCCAAAGGAATGGACTGTATCAGTTATTATGTTATTGCCTCTCGGTTTCAAACCGTTTTTTAAAATGGGAAAATGACTTTATTTTGTCTGGGGAAGTGGGCAGGCATCTAGTCTCAGAACTTCTGGGATTGCTTCTTCATGCTGGCAGCCTTGGTAACCTTGAGCACCAAGGATCCTAGAGCTGGGACTCCTAAAGCCGTATTTTGCTTTTCCAGTTGGCTCTGCCATTTGGTCACTAGATGGAGACTACAAGGCTGGAGGAGGAACAAGAAGTGTGCTCCTTGCTGTATATTTGCTGAGGGTTTTTTGTCTGCTTGTGTTTCCTATAAGTATTACCCCAGCAAAACTTCGTCATCATAGCATAAGCGTTTTCTCCCTGGAACGGCAACTGAATCTGCTTTGCAGTTATTCTAACACCTACGGAATCACCTTCATCGTGTCTCCTTGGGGACACCAACAACAGCCAGCCACTGCCCTTCCACAAAGAACTGGGTCCCAGTGACCTAAGTCCCCTCTTCTGAACTCAGACAACTAATACTGGATGAGCGATGCCTCCTACTCAGAGGTCTGAGTTTCAGTTCCTCATGGCCTATCTACTAAGTTTCTAAGTTTTAATAATTTAATATTTGTTTTGCTTCCTCTGAGCCCTGCAGTTGCAACTTCCATGATATTTTACAACTCTATTTTATCCCTTTGTTTACTGTGATGGTTAGTTTTATGTGTCAACTGGGCTTGGTCTATAGTACCCAGTTATCTGATGAACCCTAATGCAGGTGTTGCTGTTAGGATATGTTCTAGATGTGGTGGACATCCACAATCAGTCCCCTTTAGATCAAGGACATTACCTTCAATAATGTGGGTAGTCCTCATCCACTCAGGTGAAAGACTCTAGGAGCAAAGCCTGAGGTTTCCTGGAGGCAGAAGAAATTCTGCTTCACGACTGCAATCTTAGCTCTTGCCGGAGAACTTCCAGCTTGCTGACCAGCTCTACAGATTTCAGATCTGCTGGCCCTCATAATTATGTAAGTCAGTTCCTTGAAATAAATCTATTAAGAGGTTTGGTTCTGCTTCTCTGGAGAGACATACTGATACAGTTATCAAGTCAGGATCTTTGGATGTATTAATATGTATTAGCCTCTCTGGATCCAAATAACTGGCACGGTTTTGATCTTCTGAGGGAACCTTAACTTATTCAGTGATGCAGAATTGGTGCAAGTTTTAAATAAAGACTCCTACTCTAAATGTGAGTTTAAAAAGCTAACGTGGGTAAATATTACAGCCAGTAAATAGAACATTGCTTAGTCAGAGAAAATAGACGACAATGTAGAATGCGTTGGTTAGAAAACTTAGCAAGAGACAATGACGAACATGCAGAGCCCGTGGAGTGTAATGGAGGGAAACAGCTGTATAAAAACCAGTTAATAGAGCCGTAATTAGAATACACTTGAAACACACACAGATTTGAAGAACAAGTGCTTTCTACAAATCGTGTGAGTTCTCTAGAAGGACAGGATTATTCTGGAGCAGAAGGAAAAAAGAGCAGAACACCTTAGGTCATATAAAAGATTAGAAGTTGGAAAAGAGGAAACCGCAGTAGATCGGAGCAGAAGCTACTTGTCTGAGACACTGGTTTAGAATCCAGTTCTTTAGGGAGGATGTTCTCTTTATCTATTCCTATGTAACAAATCATGTAAGAACATAAAAGCTTAAAACAATAAGCTTTCATTTTGCTCACAAATCTGAAGTTTGGGCAGGGCTCAGTGCAGACAATTTATTTCTGTTCCACACCATACCAGCTATAACAGCTAGCCTGGGGTTGGCAGATCAACTTTCAAAATGTGTTACTCGTATGGCTGGTGCTGGCTCTCTGGGAGCTCAGCCAAAGCGGTGGGCTGTGAGCCTTCTCTCCATATGGGCCTCTCTCCAGGCACTTTAGGGCTACTTATGGCAGAGTGGCTGGGATCAAAGAACAGGCATCTTAAGAAACAAAAAGAAACTGACAGGGTCTGAAAGTCTGAGCCCAGAAATTGGTACAGTGTTGCTTCTGCTGCAATCCACTAGTCAAGTGGTCACAGAACCCAGGTCCAAGGACAAAAGATATAGATCTCTCTTCTCAGTGCGAAGAATATCAAAGAATCTGGGGCAGGGTCATGTTTTAAAACAGTAATAGTAGAAGAAGCAATCAAAATTTTACTATTAAGAATACCTACTTGGCCAAGTTAACTGGTGACTTGGCCAAGGTAACTGGTTACCTACTGGTAAGTTAACTGGTTAAAGTATAGTCCCTTTTTTAAAGGATGGCTGGCTGGCTCAGTCAGTGGAGCATGTGACTCTTGGTTTCAGGGTTGTGAGTTCAAGCCCCACATTGGGCATGGAGCTTACTTTGAAGAAATAAATAAAACATTTTTTAAAAGTACACCCCCTTTTTAATTGTTATATACATGGCTTTCTTGGCGACATCAGTCCTACCTGAATATCAACATGATTTGGGGGATTAGACAGCAAAATGGGAATAGCATAAATCCTATGGAAAAATAGTCTTAACATTGACACCAAGGCAAACCATAATCAAACATAGCTTAGAAAGAACCAGGTTAAAAAAAAAAAAAAGACAAAGACAAATTATGTACAGAGGAACAAAGATAAAAATGATAGCAGGTCACTCATTGGAAAGAGTGCAAGCGAAAAGACAGCAGAGCATTATCTTTAAAGTACTGAAAGCAAAAAAAAAATATGCGTCAATCTAGAATTCTATACTCAGTGAAAATATTTTTCAAAACAGAAGTGAAATAAAGCTTTTTTCAAAAATGCAAAAGTTAGAAGAATTCATTGCCAGAAGACCTGCATTAGAAGAACTGTTAAAGTCTTTTAGGCAGGAGAAAAACAATTCCAGATGGAAATCTGAATGTACACAAAGAAATAAAGAGCAACGGAAATGGTACTACATAAATAAATGTATCAGATTATTTTTTTAAGACTCTCTTTAAACAATATTTACAAAAGAGCAAAGATGTTATTTTAGAGTTCATTACATAAGTGCAGGTAAAACATGACAATAATCACATAAAGGCTGGGAAGGGAGAAACAAAGTTTGCTACTGTATGGTTTTATAGTTTACATGAAGTGACATAATATGATCTGAAGGAAGCATGTAATAACTCAAAGAGGTATGCTACAATCTAGGCAACAACTAACATAAGAAAACAAAGATTTACACATAATAAGTCAACAAAGAAGATAAAATGGAATAATAATAATAAACTCAATGAAATCAAAAGGAGGCAGAAAAAGAGGGGGGAAAGCATTAACAAACAGATGGTACAAATAGAAAACAAATAGCTGCAGGGTAGACTTATACCTAACCATATCAATAATCACATGAAATGTAAATGGTCTAAATACTCCAGTTAAAAGGGAGTACTCATCAGATTGGATTTAAAACAAACAAACAAGGGGCGCTTGGGTGGCTCAGTCGGTTGGGCATCCGACTCCAGCTCAGGTCACGATCTTGCGGTCCGTGAGTTCAAGCCCTGCGTCGGGCTCTGTGCTGACTGCTCAGAGCCTGGAGCTTGTTTGAGATTCTGTGTCTCCCTCTCTCTCTGACCCTCCCCCGTTCATGCTTTGTCTCTGTCTCAAAAATAAATAAACGTAAAAAAATTAAAACAAACAAACAAACAAACAAACACCAACCATGTGCTGTCCACAAGGAACACACAAATAGGTTAAGTGTAAAAAAAAATGTGGAAAAAGATAATACTGTACTAATACTAGTCAAAAGTAAATTGAAGATCACATACACACACACATGCATATGTTTTCTGACCACAATGGAATTAAATTAGAAATCAGTAAGAAAAAGACATCTGAAGAATCCACAAATATTTGGAAAGTAAATAATGTACTTCTAAAACAACAACAACAACAAAACCCTGGATCAAAGAAGAAATCAAAAGAGGGATTAGAAAGTGTTTTGAACTGAATGAATACAAAAATACCACATCTCAGAATTTGTGGAATGCTAATAAAAGAATACTTAGGGTGAAATTTATAGCACCAAGTGATTATTTGAAGAGAATTTCATCAATTTACTAAAGGCCACCTATGAAAAACCTACAGCTAACATTATACTTAATGAAAAAAGACTGAATACTTTCTCCCCAGCATCAGAAACAATACAAGGATATTTCTTCTCACCACATGTCTTTAACATTGTATTTGAGATCCTAGCCATTGCAATAAGGCAAAAACATAAATAAAATAAGGCATCCAGATTGGAAAGGAAGAAGTAAAACTGTCTTTATTCATAGTCTACATAGACAATTCTATAAAATCTACAAAAAGGCTATGGAACTAGTAGGTGAGTCAAGCAAGACTGCAGAATACAAGATTAATACACAAAAAAATTGTGTTTCTAAATGTACAAAAATCAATTGTGTTTCTGTATACCAGGAATGAACAATCAGAAATTGAAGTTGAAAACTGCAATTTACAATAGCATAAATATGTGAAATACCAAAGTTTAAATTTGACAAAAGATATGAAAAGCTACAGTGAAAACTAGAAAGCAGACCTAAATGAATGGAAAGATGTACCTTGTTTGTGGATCAGAAGACTCAGTGCTCTTAATACAGCATTTCTCCCCAAATTGATCTATAGATTCTTAGATCAAATATTAACAAATATTAACCAAATTTCCAATAGATACTTTTTATAGAAATTGACAAGCTGATTTATGAAATTCAGGGACACTTGGGTGGCTCAGTCGGTTAAGCATTCGTCTTCAGCTCAGGTCATGATCTCACAGTTCGTGGGTTCAAGCCCCGCATCAGGCTCTGTGCTCACAGCTCGGAGCTTAGAGCCTGCTTCAGATTCTGTGTCTCCCTCTCTCTCTGCCCCTCCCCCACTCATTTACTGTCTGTATTTCTCAAAAATGAATAAGCATTTAAAATATTTTTAAATAAATAAAATTAAAATTAAATTTATGAAATTCAAAGGACTAAGAGTAACTGAAATGGCTTTGAAAAAGAATAAATGTAGAGGACTAACATAACCTGACTTCAAGACATATCATAAAGCTATAGTAATCAAGACAGTGTGTAAAGATAAACAGATCAGTGAGACAGACTAAGGAGTCTAGAAATACATCTATATACATATGGATAACTGATTTTCGACAAAGACGTAAAGTCTTTTCGTGAAGAAGGGGTAGTCTTTTCAGCAAATGGGACTGTAATAATTAGATATCCATTGTTTTTTCAGGGGGTGGGGAGGAGCACCTGGGTGGCTCAATTGGTTAAGCGTCAAAATCTTGATTTCGGCTCAGGTCATGATCTCACGATTGGTGAGTTCAAGCCCCACATCACTGTCAGTGCAGAGCCTCCTTGGGTTCTCTGTCTCCCTCTTTTTCTGTCCCTCCCCTCCTCACTCTCTATCTCTCTCTCTCCAAAATAAATAAACTTTTTGAATAAATAAATAAGTAATAAATTTTGTTCCCTACTACACATCATACACAAAAATGGATCATAAATTTAAGTATACAACTTAAAATTATAAAACTTCTAGAAGAAAACATAGGAGAAAGTCTTTGTGATTTTGGCTTAACCAAGATCCCATAGATACGATGCCAAGAGCACAGTCCATAAAAAGAATAAGTTGATAAATAGGACTTTGCCAAAATTAAAAACTTCTGCTTTTCAGAAGTCACTTCTAACAAGAGAATGAATGTAAAGACCAGCCACAGAACGGGAGGTAATATTTGCAAAGCTCATATCTAATAAAAGACT
Source organism: Herpailurus yagouaroundi (assembly GCF_014898765.1). NCBI lineage: Eukaryota > Metazoa > Chordata > Mammalia > Carnivora > Felidae > Herpailurus > Herpailurus yagouaroundi. The sequence goes on from NW_024412620.1 coordinate 1,936,012, forward strand.
TGTATCCAGAAAACATAAAGTGCCCCCTAAATTTTATATTAAGAAACAATTTGTGCTGGCTTCAGAAGCACATATACTAAAATTGGAACAATACAGAGAAGATCAACATGGCCCTTGCACAAGGATAACATGCAAATCTGTGAAGAGTCCCATTTTTTTTTTTTTATGCCATGACCTCACAGGGCAATAAAGGGTTCACATTAAAAGAGAAAAACAGAAATTGTGGTTTATATACACAATGGAATACTACTTGGCAACGCGAAAGAATGAAATATGGCCTTTTGTAGCAACGTGGATGGAACTGGAGAGTGTGATGCTAAGTGAAATAAGCCATACAGAGAAAGACAGATACCGTACGTTTTCACTCTTATGTGGATCCTGAGAAACTTAACAGAAGACCATGGGGGAGGGGAAGGAAAAAAAAAAAGTTAGAGAGGGAGGGAACCAAACCATAAGAGACTGTTAAAAAACTGAGAATAAACTGAGGGTTGATGAGGGGGTGGGAGGGAGGGGAGGGTGGGTGATGGACATTGAGGAGGGCACCTGTTGGGCTGAGCACTGGGTGTTGTATGGAAACCAGTTTGATGATAAATTTCATATTTAAAAAAAGAAAGAAAAAAACTGGGGGCGCCTGGGTGACTCAGTCCCTTAAGTGTCCCACTTTTGATATCAGCTTCAGGTCATGATTTCACAGGTGTGAAATTGAGCCCGGCATTGGGCTCAGTGTTGAGCTCTCTCTCTCTCTCTCAAAATAAATAAACATTTCTAAAAAATAAAATCTTAAAAAAAAAAAAACAGAAAAGAAACAATTCAATTTAAAAACAGAGCATAAAATTTGAACATATTCTTCACCAAAAATTCTTTAAAAACTAAACAGACATCTACAACATGATCCAACCATTTTCCCAAGAGAAAAGAAAGCATATATGTCCATACATACAATACAATTAATTACAATTAAAATTTCCGTTTCTCAGTTGCAATAAGCCCAATAAGGGGCTCAGTAGTGCTTTCACTCCATGTGGCATCAGCTGGGGTGGCTTGAAGGACAGCTGGGGACTGGCACAGTGAGGGTCCTCTGACACAAGCTCATTAAGTACAAACTCTGAGGGTCTCGTAATCTTGCCTCATTTCATCCTGCCACCCTCCGCCCCACCCCACTTCCAAGCTCTACCCATGTTGACCAACAGGTATTTCCCAGACTTACCATTCTCAGGCATCTCCAGGTCTCGGTCTAACATGGTGTTTTCTTCTCTCTCCTTGACTAACTCCTATGCATCCTTGAAGACTCAGTCAAGGTGTCACCTCCCCCAGGAAGCCTCCTCTGATAGCCCCTATCCCCACACACTTCAGTTTGCATTAAGTAACCCTCCATTATATTCCCACAGCATGTGTTTCCCTTCTTTAAAGCACTTCTCCCTCTGTAATGGAGTATTCCTTTTATTTCCCTGTCTCTCCCACTAGACTCTCCTCTCTTTAAGAGAAGAAACTTGTCTTCTCAGTGTGTGGAATATGGTAAATGCTCAGTATGCTGAATCAGTGAAGGATGTGACTATAAAAGAGATCCTGTAAATGAAAATGGTGTCAAAATACCAGATTAGCAGCAGGGCCCAGCACCTGTAAAAGGCCTCAGTGAAGCAGGTTCTCCTGGACCCAAGATGAGTTGAGTTCAAGTGTATAAAGCATTCTTGAGCAGTGCCTCATGTGCGGTAAGCAGGTCTTCAGAGGAAGAGCTGACCTTGTTAAAAATTCTTTCTGCTCCTCCATTAAGCGTTTCCCTAGAATGAGACCTTGAGTGAGTGACTTCAGCACCTTTCCACCTGTTACTCTTCCTCCTCAGGCTCTGGGAGTTCCCTGAGGTTAGAATTCCCGAAAGAGGAATCCTCTGGAAGAGGAAGTATTCAAGGCTTACAGTCTGGGTGTGTCTTTCTCTTGGCAAAAGCTTAGTCCCTGTGCCAGTGCTGTCGGCTTCTTTCTCCTACTGGCTTCCATTGCAGCAGGTGGATGCGGGCATTTCCACCTGCCGGGTGTTTCTGAGCTTCCCCAGGCCTGGCAGCGCTGAGGAGAGGCAGGTGCGAGTCAGTGACACATGTCCCTGGTATCTGCCACCCTGGAATCAGCACCCACCTTCTCTTTGGGTCACTGGGGTGGAGTGGACCCTCTGGAATGAAAGCCAGTTACCCCTGGGGAGAAGGCTTGGTCTGCACCTCACTTTGGAAGAAGTGCCAGGTTCTTCAAGTTTCCTCAGGCCTGACTCTTGCCCTGCCTTTCTGGGGTGACCGAGTGCTGAAAAGTCCCAGATTCCTCCTCATACCATTCCTGCCCCACCCTCCCAGGAATTTGGGGAAACTTGAGCATGGCAGTTTTAGCCTGAAATGTGATTAATATTTGGTGTTGGGAAAGCCAGAATTCTGAGCTAAGCTTGAAATTTTGGGGATGAGGGGAGGAAAGGGGAATTTCCAAGATGGCCCTGACAGGAAAGAGGGCAGGGTCCTGGGTAAGAAGCTTGAGTGCAGAGAGGGGGTCTGAGAAGGGTTGATGGGGAAACACCCCGGGATAGAAGGGCTGAGAAGGAAGGCATGTGAGAATGGCAGATGTAGGGTCTTAAAGAACCAGGCTAGGGGCAAAGATAGAGGGAGACTCCTGAGGAGGGATGCTAGAGTCTGGTGGGTGACCTGGAGGAAAGAATGGAATTTGGAACTTCTGTCTTGTGTTTTCAGGTCAACCTCACTTTCTTAGGAGCTCTTCTCTGATCACACAGGGTCTCCCAGGGCAACACTGTTCTAATCCTCACCCCACGCCAGAGTCAGACGCTGTGGGTGCAGACCCCAGCTTTTCCATGACTAGCTCTATGGCCCTTGTCCAAATATTTAGGCTCTTTTCCCCTAAATTCCCTCAATCTGTGTAATGTGGCCGAGAATGGTATCTCCTCACAGGGCTATAAAGAGGAAATAAAACAATACATTGAAAGTGTTTAGGTCAGAGGTCAGCTCTTGAGCGGTAAGGGCAACGTGATGGCAATGACTGGTTAACCATCTGTTTCTTCTACCACTGAGAGGCCTGTGGGGAGCCAGGGCTGCATGTGTTGTCTGCTACCGTGTCCTCAGAACCTAGCACAGTGCCTGGCACATGACAGGGGCCCAGTGGGTATTTGTTGAATGACTGCATAAGTGACTAAGGTGAGCTCAGGTTAGGGCCCTTGTGGGGGTTGGGGCACAGGGTTATAGGTCACTGTGTGCACCCTCCATTTTTCTCTCGGTGACCCCAAGTTAAAAAAAAAAACAACAGACATCGAGGTTATTCCTGGATAGAAGGCCTGTGAGCAACCACTTTTCTTTCCCTCTTTTTCTCTGTTGTCTCCACAATTTTTCCCTAGCAGAGCAAGGATTACTTTTCTAATGGTTAAAAAAGAGAAAATTCTCGTAGAGCTTTGTTTCCAGTAGAGCAGAATGTCTTCCCCCTCCTCTCCCATCCCCTCTTTCCCCACCCTCACCGGCCCACACTGGTAAGGACGCTTGTTTTTTTAAAAACTCATGTCAAGGGACACCTGGGTGGCTCAATCAGTGAGGCGTCTGACTTCAGCTCAGCTCATGTCAGAATCTCGAGATTTGTGAGTTCGAGCCCCACGTGGGGCTCTGTGCTGAGAGCTCAGAGCCTGGAGGCTGCTTCAGATTCGGTGCCTCCCTCTCTCTCTGCCCCTCCCCTGCTCACAACCTCTCTCTCTCTCTCTCTCTCAAAAACTGAATAAACATTAAAAGAAATTTTGTATTTTATTTATTTTGTAAATGTTTTTATTTATTTTTTGAGAGAGACAGAGCCAGAGGGGGAGGGGCAGGGAGGGAGAGGGAGACACAGAATCCCAAGCAGGCTCCAGGCTCTGAGCTGTCAGCACAGAGCCCAGCGCGGGGCTCAAACTCATGAGCTGTGAGATCATGACCTGAGCCGAAGTTGGACACTTAACCAACTGAGCCACCCAGGCGCCCCTAAAAGAAATAAAATAAAATAAAATAAAATAAAATAAAATAAAATAAAATAAAAACTCATGTTAATAAAATCCTGAAGGCGGTAGAAAAAAGAAAAAGAGGGTGAGAGAGAGAGAGAGAGAATGCTATTAAACAAACCTAACACTGAACAAGATCTGGAAGGGACAAGACGGAGAAGCAACTGAAGGAAACACGTGGGTAGGTAATTCGGGGAATGGATCCTGTTTCTGCACTCCTGCCCATCACCCTCTCAGCCCCCCAGTGCCCCTTGGAGGTCTCACTAGCTGCTTCCTAACAAGGGAATTCTCAAAGCACAAAGCCATGGGGATGAGTCTCCTGCTTTTCTTAAGAAGGATCTGACTGAAGCAGGATCTGACTGTAAAAGGATCTTTGTGGGGGTACCTGGGTGACTCTGTCGGTTAAAAGTCCAACTCCTGATCTCGGCTCAGGTCATGTTCTCATGGTTCGTGAGTTCAAGCCCCACATTGGACTTTGTACGGACATCGTGGAGCCTACTTGGGATTCTCTCTCTCTCTCTCTCTCTCTCTCTCTCTTTCTCTCTCTCTCTCCCTCCTTCCCCTGCTCATGCTCTCTCTCTCTCAAAATAAGTAAAGAAACTTAAAAAAATAAATAAAGAATCTCCATGTGTTTGGAGGGAAAGAGTATTTTCAGCCCTAAATCTTGTGGTGCTCAGCAAGGAGCATAAACATGTGTGGCAAGGAGTGAAATGTCTCCTAGTGCCCACCAGGACACTGCCACTTGGTGGCCATAGAGTATTAGTCTCCAGAGACCCGGCACCCAGGCTGGGGGAAGCACTAGGGGCTGCCTGTGGGGGAAGGAAGGAGAGTGGTCTGGAGGGAAGGCACCTGGGCTAAGAGTTGGCGTGCTCATGTTGGAGGGCTGACTCTACGTGGCTGCATGACCCTCCAGTCACTGAGCCTCAGTTTCCCACCTGGAAAACGATGATGGGAATATCTTCCCTACATCTGAGAATCTGGAATATAAGCAATACCATATGTGAAAATGCTTTGGAGAGTGTGAAACAGTGACAGACTCCCGTTGGCGAAGGGGAAGAGTGTTGGTGGAGAAGCGCAAAGCATGGGCTCCCCTTAGGGAGTTATGCTTCTGTTGCTTGCATTTTCAAATTAGAAAATGTCTATTGAGTTTCCCCCTTCAGCTAGGAGTGGCCCGATATATTATGTAGTCTCGTCCTCATTTGCCCCAAGTTCTAGATGAGAACACTGAGGCTAACAGAAGCCAGCCTTATGGGACTTGCCCACGGTTGTACAGCGGGCAAGCCACAGAGCCAGGTCTCAAATCTGGCCCGTTTTTCTCAGTCTGACTCGGAGTGAGCAGTTTGTGTTGGTTTGCCCAGGACTTTTCCATCTTTCAGACTGAAAATTCCGTGTCCCAGGAAAAGTCTCAGTCCCAGGCAACGTGGGATGGTTGGTCAGTCCAAGTTCGGGGCTTATTCCATAACTCAGCATTGTTTGACTCCTGGTGGGGCTCTAGACCCATGGGAGCCAGAAATTATTCACCTGCTTCTTCCTGAGGGAGGGATGGTTCAAGTTCCCCACCTTGGGAAGACCCCTCTACAGGTAGGACTAACATGAAGGAACTCAACCAAGAGGCCAAGTGGCGGCTCCCTCCCAGTATCGGACTTGTGTCTCTGTTTCTGTGACTTCCATCACAGAGCATGTTGTAGCTTGCTCTTAGATAAATAGGTAGAGAGAAAAGGCAATTCTTCCTTTCCAGATGAATGCCCCTCCCTGGGCACCTTGTCAACCCTTACACATGTATGCAGCACATGATTTGTAACACAGGGCAAGAATGGTCAACCCCATTTCTCCCAATGAGGAAAGTGGGGCACAGAGAGGTTCACTTGTCCAAAGTTACAGAGCCAACAACTGTCAAAATTAGACCCAAGCCAAGTCTTTTAAGGTTTAAAATTTAGAGTTTATGGACTTCTGAATGTTCATAGGTGGACATCAGAAAGGTTGTATGTTCTGTACATTGGAGGGGTTCATTCCATATATTTCATGAATTTCTCAAAGGAACATAGCAGACATCTTGGATCTGTAGTCTGGGCATGATTAACTTTTTCTGTGTTTAAACATTGATGGTGCTACAAGCTTTAGGGTTGGCAAGTTACTCTGACACTTACAATGTGCTTCAGTGTTATTGTGCTTCAAGTGCATTGGACAAAGCGATTAATTTTACTTGGATACAACTGGTTACATTGAATTTTTTTCTCTTCTTGTTTGATAATTCTTTAATATCTGTAAAATATCATGTTCACAATTTTTTTCTTCCGGTACCACATTTGGTTTAATCTCCAAGAAAGGTGCACACACCGAAAGAGAAAGGACTATACAATTCAACTCTTCCATAGCGAAGGTTGCTTGTCTCTACCTCTTCCCAGGGGCTGATTGTCATGGACACTGGGAGAGAATCATGTAAACCCTTTGGGCCTGACCTCTCTGATTTTTCTACGTTAGGACTTTACCTAAGGGGCACCAAAGAAAAGTGTTTCTATGGAATGAATTCAGGAGCCCTTTCCTACTGGGCAACCCACTTAGTGGGCAAGCTCTTTGCATTAAACTCACCCTAACTTATAGGTGCCTGTGGGGAAACACAAAAAAACTCTGCAATCATGTATGCTTTTGGAAGTTTCCATTATCTGCCATTCATTCCTTCACTCATTCAATAGACATTTATGCAGTATCTACTACGTGTTACGTTTTGGATGCAAAATAATGAACAAGACAGACAAGATCTCTGACATTATGGAATTTATACCCAAGCAAGAACTTGACCTTATGTTCTCTAACTGAAAGATTGATTTACCAAAGGAGAACCATCTAGTTGCTAGCTGGAATGCAGTCCTCTGATGAAGGAAAGAGTGCTGAGAGGAGACCAAGCAGAAAAGAATGAAGTGGGGTGGGGGGGGGGGGGGGGAGGCGGCAAGAGGATTTCTGGAGGAATTGCAACATGCTTTAAATCTTAGCTCACTTCTAAGAGATACCAATGGCTGGCTCCCACTCAACATGCCAAATGGAATGAATCCGTACCTGGAATATGGTGGAGGTTTAACCCATCCACTGGAATAATCCTCTAGAATTAGTAAGTTTAAGCAAAACCTCTGGCTTTCTGGACAGACTGGATCCTAAGAGTTGGGATAATACCACAACAGAGTGCTACTGGCTGGGGTCTTCGTGCCTGCCTGCTCTCCCACCTATATTCAGAGTATTTCAGATCCATCAGCCCGTTAACTTTGTTAACTTTGTTGCCTGTTAACTATAAGTATGCAGTAAGCCAACAGCCACCAGACCAACCTCCTCCTCCCCTCAGGTCTCCTGAGAAGAAGCTCTCCCCAGGAACTCCCTGGCTCCCAGTGCCTGTGGGAACAGCTGTCTTCAGATGACATGGTTCATTTTACCAATGAGGGAAAAACCAATCCGATTTCTACAGAATCAGTTTCTGCTGACACGCCTGGATTTGTTGGTTGGGAAGGGTGCTCTCAAGCCATATTGCATACCATTTGCTGTTCCGCTTTTCTTTGCTTGGAGGAAAGAGGTGCCTTTCTTTCTTTCCTTCTTTCTTTCTTTCTTTCTTTCTTTCTTTCTTTCTTTCTTTCTTTCTTCTTTCTTTGTGGGAAGTTTCTGTATTTGTAGGAAGAAGCCAGAAGTGATAAGTGATAAAGTTCATGTGAAGGAAAAGAGCACTGGACTGAGAGTTCAGAGATATGGGTCCCCAATCCACCACTTTTCAGCAGACAAGACACTTCTTTCTTCTCTGAGCCTCAGCTGTTTCCTCATCTGCAAATGAGAAGCCTGGACCAGATGCTTCTTCATGGCTGGTAGAATGCAGTGGTTAAGAGTGGGGGTGCTGCCTCAATGGCATTCAACTCCGCCACCTACTCCCCAGCTGCCCTTGGGCGAAGCACTTGTCAGGGATCAGCTTCCACAGCTAAAACAATAGACCCACAAACATAGCATGGACCTCGTGGAACAGGTAGAACTTCAAAAGGGATAGTGCATATAGGTGCTTAATACCGTGCCCGGGGTGATAAATGTGCTTAATAGTTGTTAGCTACTCTTGTTAATCTAGCTCCTTCAGTCTGTGAATTCTGAGTTTGGACCATGAGAAATGGAAGGTAATGCAATGAAAAGCACATCAAACATTTGAATCTGATACTATTCTTCTGGTTCTTCCTGGAGCAAATTGAGACAGAAGAGCCAGAGAGCAGGACTTTGCCTTTTCCCAATGGCTCATGCCTCCTTGGGTAGACTTTTGTGACAAGCTGCCTCAAAAGAAGTGCAATTGTGATATGTTTATACTGGTGGGATGGGGCAGGGAAGCAAGCATATTTATATGGGGTGCTGTACAAGAACTACATTTTTATCTTCTATCGTAGTTAGCTGATAGATCATTTCTAAAATGAAGAGTATGAAATAGCGATAAATGCGTGTCCTTTAGAATTATGGAGCTGTGTAGCAGAAGAGGAAGCTAAATGTTGACAGGTGTTGCCTACAGGGCATAGGAATAGAGGGTAGAGAGAGCTGGGACAACTGTTTGCAGTTTTCATCACATATATGCCTTCTAAAATTATATAAGCAGGGGGGCGCCTGGGTGGCGCAGTCGGTTAAGCGTCCGACTTCAGCCAGGTCACGATCTCACAGTCCGTGAGTTCGAGCCCCGCGTCGGGCTCTGGGCTGATGGCTCGGAGCCTGGAGCCTGTTTCGGATTCTGTGTCTCCCTCTCTCTGACCCTTCCCTGTTCATGCTCTGTCTCTCTCTGTCCCCAAAATAAATAAAAAACGTTGAAAAAAATTAAAAAAATAAAATAAAATTATATAAGCAGAAATCTTTGATTAAAAATTAAAATTAAATTCCAAATACAAATAAATGAAATGTATTATCTTAGAGTCTGTGGTCAGTGGGGATTTACTGCTTAGCTAAGGAAGTTTAAGCTTTGGATCTCTCCCTTGCATGTGCTCCCTCCAAGTCTCTGGAGGAGTCTTAGCAATGTATTCACATGTCATATGGTCTTAGAAAATTCAAGAGAGGAAGGTATGTTAGCTGTAATCAGTTAAGATCAGTGTCTTTGTTCATTCTGACTTCCCCCCCTGGCAGGTGATGTTAGAGAAGCCACAGTATGTGGGAGATCTGGCTAAGGAGCAGTTGATTTGGGGATGCATTTGGCTTTTAGCGATATATATTTCCATGGCTTCTAATTACATCTGTGTGTGGTTAAAATTTTGCTAGCCATCCTGGTGTGAGAGCAACACCCGGGACAGTCCTTCCACCCACAGTGTTGACTCTTGTTACTGGAAGTATGCAAAAAGGAGAAGAGAAGCAAGGTTTGAGATGTATGGAGACAGAAGGAAGCGTGTTAAAAATTCTTCCGGTCATCAGACTGGAAGCCAAAGATTGGGTTTGCATTAAAATCAAGTCAACATAGAAATACTTATTCAATAATAAATATGATTAGAAATGAATCACATACTTTTTTATCTTCTGATGGGAACCTTGTAAAACAGAAATTATCAGAATTTTCTTGTTTGTAGGGTACAAACCTGTCACATACGTCATGCATTCCACCTATCATCAACAAAAACCCGATTCTGTACAACCATATCAGAGGAAATACAGACTTATCTTTTTATTCTCTTCATAGAAAATAACACTCAAAAAAAATCATTGTTGGGGCGCCTGGATGGTTCAGTCGGTTGAGGGTTAGACTTCGGCTCAGATCATGATCTCACAGTTCGTGAGTTCGAGTCCTGCATTGGGCTCACTGCTATCAGTGCAGAGCCCGCTTTGGATCCTCCGTCCTCCTCTCACTCTGTCCCTTCCCCGCTTGCTTTCTCTCTCTCAAAAATAAATAAAAGCATCAAAAAAATATTATTGTCAAAGAAGAAGCAAACAGAGATGTTACATAGTTAATTTATAAAAGTGTTCAATTATCCTCCTGGATTTCGTCATATGTGGTACTTGTCAGCTTTTAAAATTTGTAATTTGTTATTTCTTTTGTCATTCTTTTTTAAAAATTTTTAATGTTTATTTATTTTTGAGGGAGAGAGAAAGAGAGAGCGGGCAAGCAGGGGAGGGGCAGGGAAAACAGGAGACACAGAATCCAAAGCAGGATCCAGGCTCTGAGCTGTCAGTGCAGAGCCTGATGCAGGACTTGAACTCGTTAACTGCAAGATCATGACCTGAGCCGAAGCTGGATGCTCAACTGAGTCACCCAGGCGCCCCTCTTTTATCATTCTAAATAAAGATTCACTTTTGTCTCAGTTTTTTACTTTTATTTTAAAATTTCTTTTCTTCAGAAGTACACTCTCCCTCCCTGATCATATGAGCTATAGGCCTCATACAAACTGGGTCTGGCCCTGGCCGGGGTTGACCATCTATCTATCGAGGGTTCAGTGTAAGGTTGCCAGATTTAGCAAATAAAAATATAGGAGCCCAGTTAACTGTGAATTTCTGACGGAAAAGCACCGAAATGTGTTTATCTGAAATTCGAAGTTAACTCGGCATCTGGTACCCATCCAGTGGGAATATGAAAGAAAGAGGAATCAACTCAACCAGGGTGGAGGTAGGCAGGGTGGAGGAGAGAAGGGGGCAGAGGGAAAGGAAGAAGGGAGAGACTTCACACAGGAAGTCACCCAGAGTTAAGTCTTGAAAGCTGGATAGCATTTGCAAAGCAGAAAAGCAAGGGGAGTGCTTTCTAGGTGAAAGGAGTCAGTGAGGTGTCTGGGGCTCTCAAGAGAGATGAGGTTGGAAATGTGGACAAGGTCCTGATTGTGATAGTTCTAAAGTTCTATGGAGAGAGGCTTACCCTTTATCCTGGTGGCCCCTGGGAGGCATGCTGGAAGTTTTAGACTGAGCAGCACCAAGACCGGGTTTGCATTTTAGAAAATCTGGCTGCCTGGGAGACGATGGGTTGTTGGGAATGAGACCAGATCAGTGATCCAGGACAGGAATGGGGAGGCAATGCTTGGACTCTTTCCATTACCCATCCTTGGTTTCTCCTCTCCAGTCTCTACAGAGGTTGTTTCATGCCATTTGACCCATAGAATCCATTGACATAAGGTGGATCTAGATCAGCAGGACTTGACTGAGAGCCCTGCGGGTGAAAAAGAAGGCGTGGCCAGGTGTTTGTGGCATAGGTGCCCAATTTGTCCTTCCTTCCCCCACTAGGCAGGATCAGCCAGTTCAAATTTCCTTAGGTCATGGATTTCCTAGGAGAAGGCAAGTCTGTACAGCTTGCCTTGGGAGAGTTACATCACCTCCCCTGCTAAACAAGCTTGAGGTTCCCCATAGCTTTGTGTTCTATTCCACTCCACCTGCTATTAAAATGAGAGGGCAGTGTGGGGTTAGAAAGGGCACTGAGCTAGAAGCCAAGAGGTGGAGGTTTGAGAACAGAGGGACACTTCCTTGGCATGTGGCAGGAGGGCTGGTTCACACCTCCATTTGTTCATGGCTATAATGCGAATGCTGAGCTGGGTGCTCTCTGCTATCGTTTCTCACTCTTCTTTCTCTATCCCAAACAAAGGAGAAAATTTTTAGGTTTAAAGCCCCCAAGAACTGGGAGATTTATCCTTTTTTTTTGTTTTATCTTCAAAGCTATACACAAATCCCAAATGTATCCTTACAATCCAAATGTATTCATCAACACATTTAAGCATTTATATTCTTTCTGTGTTTAAGTTCTTATTTACTTCCCAGATGGAATATCTATTCATCAACATCAACATTTCTTTCTTTGGCAGATCATTCTCTCTAGTGTTGTAAAGTCCTCACAACGATATGCACAAAGTTATTCATACAGACCTAATCCATTTTGTCCAGATCACTCAGTAGGGCCACACTACTCAACACCATGGAGCCTCACTGCCGTAAAAGGCAATGGGCATGGTGCCCTCTGGAGTTGTGCAATGCTTGGCTCATTTTTTGTCTGAGCTCCAGGACTTAGCACTCAGAGGAGTGGGCTGACTGCATCTTTTATGGAGAAGAAATCGCCCTTGCACTACCATGAATGGTTCATGATGTTGGAGTGGATAGTGGGGAGGGACAGGGGATTGGAAGGCATGAGAGAGCTGTGCCCAGCACATGTCGAACTCAGAACATTCTCCATTCTGGCTCAAAAGCCTTCCTTCACATGCTTTCTGCTTCCCCATGTACCAAATGGAAAATGGAGTTCTGGTATTCCAATGGTTGAGTCAACTGATTCTAGAAGACCCAATTCTAAGGCTAGACATAGCTCTAGATTTACGGGTCAAATCTATAATTTGACTGCTGTCCTGGAAGGGATACCATTCCATTTCAATCTATATTCTTACTTTTTATATTAACTGTTAGGCAGCAAGGCTTAGGATAGATGAAAATAATTTCTTATTGTCCCTCTTCACTCCCAGTTTAGGGGCTCAAAAAGGGACTGTAAAATTAAAAGGCAAAGTTATCATTTTTTAATCTCCTATTATGTACCAGACCCTGTGCTAAGGGCTTATATATTTAATCACTCAATCTCCACACCCTGCCCACATGGTGAGTGTTTAGCAGGCACAATTAACACCACTTTGCAGATGCATACACAGAGGCACAGAGATGAGCTGGCTTGCCTTCATTCTGACCTTCAGCCTAAGCCAGGCTGCCTGCAGAGAAATGGTCCTAGCTGCTATGAAAACGCTGTGTGCCGGAGGGGAGCTATAAACACATCACATATTTTTCCTTCCTTTGCAAGTTTCCTGATATGACATCTCTGCCCTGAAATGTAAGCTGGGTCAGGACATTCAGTCTGAGCACAAGGGGATGAATACAGGGTGAGCGCCAGCATGGACAGTTTTGCAATCATCTAGAAGGTGGAGCTGGGTCACCATCTGTGAGCTGTGACCCAGGGAGCTCAAGCTGTGCTGGGAAAACAGCAGCCACCTTTCTGTCCACCCCTTCTGTGGGGAAGCAGGGATGTGTGGGGGGCAGAGCTCTAGACCCAGAAGAGCTTCTTTCTCCCTGTCGGAAGGAACAGAGAGAAACCTATTAACTCCCAATGAAGGTGTCTTGTCCTTTTCCAGGTACCTGGCACACAGCATCAGAATACATAATATTTATTGAGGACTTACCATGGATCAAGTCCATTAGCTCATTTAGATCCTCATAGTTTATGTTAACTATTTTATTGGGCTTCAGAAAAGTCTCAACTGGCTTGTCTGGTGTCCAACAGAGAAGAGGGAAAGTCAGGACTTAAATCTATAGCCACACTGTGGCCACAAGAATCCACTGTCTCTTACAGCACATATTATTTCATTGAGTCCAAGATGTTGGACAACAAGATTTTTAGCCCCCAGAACTCCTTTCCCTTGCTCTTACCCCATAAAAAGTCCCCAGGCTTCCCTGTCCCTCTTTCTTCTCCTCCAGGGACTCTTTCTTTTCTGCCAGTGATCTGCCCATCACTCCCCAGTCTGCTACATGCAAGGTCTGCTCCAGCCCATTATCCAAGGAGCCCAGTGGGTCTCTTATAATTGAACCCCATCCTAGAATTGCCGCATTTGGTAGAAACAAGTTCTGCTCGGTTTGGGATTTCATGTTTGGGGAGGGAACTTTTTACATCTCTTCTTTCTCTCACCATCACTTCAAACCCTGGTCCTTGGAGAAGTCATGGTGTAGAGTGTGTACAAATAAAGTGACTTAGATGGAGGCTCTTCTCTTCCAAGGGCAAGGACTGTAGGCTCTGTTCTTGACCCTGCCCCTGGCTGCTCAGCCCCTCTACATCCTAGCTTCATTTTCTCCCCCTGCACGAATCAAAATGAAGCAGCTCTCCAAGGGAAATGACAAAGAGGGAAGAGGTAATGTCCAAATACACGGTTGCATTTCCGAGGGGAAGAAAATGTTTCTCATAAAGTTAAACAAAATAACGCAGGCAGAGCACTTAGCTAGCGTCTAGCACAAGGAGGTGCTCAACAGCTGTATGAGGCATCTGGCAGATGGAGTGAGCCAGGACCAGGGGCACCTGTAGAGTCTCCTGAGACTGGCTGCTGTCAGGGTGTGGCCATCAGGAGAGAACTTTCCTGAGTTTGCCTGCAGGGTACAGTTGGTGGTATGCCACAGCAGTCAGGAAAGTGACCTAACTTGGATTTTTCTGTGTGGACACAGAATTGCAAGAAATTCTCATTTGCATGGAAATCGGGAGTTTATTCTTCCTAGAAGCCGCCTGTCAAGACCCAGAAGAAAGAGGCATTTCTTAATAATGATTAATCAGCTATATCTCAAGGAAGCAAGAAAAGAGAACAATTAAGGAAATGAGATGCTAAGGAAACAAGGGAGAAAAAAAAAAAACAATTTCCCAAGGGGGGGACCCACCCAGTAAACCTTGACAGCATTTCCTTGTATCCACCTGCATAAAAGTGACCGGCCCTTTCCAACTGGCAAAGAGCACCGAGACAGAAGACACAGGAGCAGCCTGGGAGAACCCACTGAGAGGTGAGGCTCCCCTGGGCCCTCACTGGAGGCTTTTAGCCAAACCGCCCTAGCCCTCGTCCCTCACTGCTGCAGAGAGGTGACCCGTTGTCATTGTGTCTGGCCTGTGACGTCCTACGCCCTGGTATTTTGGGGGATGGGGAGAGCTACTCCGTGCAGAGGATAAACCTTCTGGTACCTTGTTCTCAATAAGAAAAGATGGAGAAAAGGGGCGCCTGGGTGGCGCCGTCGGTTAAGCGTCCAACTTCAGCCAGGTCACGATCTCGCGGTCTGTGAGTTCGAGCCCCGTGTCGGGCTCTGGGCTGATGGCTCGGAGCCTGGAGCCTGTTTCCGATTCTGTGTCTCCCTCTCTCTCTGCCCCTCCCCCGTTCATGCTCTGTCTCTCTCTGTCCCAAAAATAAATAAAAAACGTTGAAAAAAAATTAAAAAAAAAAAAAGAAAAGATGGAGAATGTGGAAGAAGGAGGGCAGGAAGGAAGGGGAGGGGCAGGAAACTAATATTTACCTTTTGTTCTAGGAGCCTGTGCTGGGCACTTGATTTTTTTTTTTTTTTTTTTAAGACTTTGCAGTATTAAATAGCTCTTTAAATGTAAAGAGGTTCAGTGGGAGCCCATCGGAAAGGTGCTCCTGTCTGTCTGGTGTGAGCAGATCGGCCGAGGCCCCGACAGGATGGTGCTGTAAGTGGGATGGTCTGGTGGTGAGGACAGCTGGCTTGTCCTCTGGTCCTGACTCTACCACTGGTCGCTGGATGCCTATCTTGGGCAGCTTTCTTCAGTCCTCTGTCTCAGTTTCTTCTTGAATAGAATGCAGGCGGAGACAACCCGCCTCACAGGGTGGTTGTGAGCATTAGATAATTATGGAAAATGCTTGGCACAGTGCCCAGCACATGGGGCACGTACGAGAAACATCAGATACTCCTGGGATGTGAGTCTGCCAAGATGTCTCGGATGGCCTAGGCAAGCTAAGGGAGGCATCTTTCTCCTCTGCACAACGGGGTTCAGGCATGGGGTGATCGGACAACGTTCCCCTGCTTCTGAGAGCTGCCTTGTCAGGAGAAAAACTGGGCTCTCCTCCTAGCCACTTGGCTTTTCAGAAGCATCCTAGTTGCCTTGAGAGGAGCTAGAGCTGCAGGGGACTCTACAGTCTTGCCGGCCAGGGGCGGCGGGGGGGGGGGTCTCTTTTCCTGTTTTGCCAGAGAGAGGCCGGAAAAAGAGGAATCCATGCCTGCCCCTGGGTGAGGCCTCATCCAACACCCGTGCGCTCATGGGGAATGACCGAAAGTGGAGTCAAGAAGACAGGAGGCCACATGGTTTTCTAAACAGGACTTGCTGTCTCTTGGCCTTCTGGAGCCCAGGCATCCCAAGCAAGACTGGGGAGGGGCGGCGGGGCGTGGGGGCCGCCGAGGCTCACACCCACGCACATGTGCTTCATAGCTGTGGCAGTGGGAGCCAGGGCGAGGAGTTGAGTGCGAGGGCTCTGCAGTCCCCCCGGCTGGCGTCCTGTCTCCCGCCCTGCCACACGCGACGCTCACGCCGGCCGACACGCAGCTCCACGGAGCGCAGCGCGGGTCCAGTCACACGCCGCGTCCTGAGGCTCCTCTTTAAGACGAAGCCCTGGGCCGGTGCCGAGGAAGGTCAGGGAAAGAGAGTCCACAAGCTGGGCGATCACATCGTGTGCACTTTTCTCAGCGCGTCTGGGTGACACGTGAAAGGGGTTTAAGGGCAGAGGCAGAGAGAAGGAGGAAGGCAGGGAGGGTGATGGGATGAGGAAAGACGGCACGTCCGAGCCTGGCCCTGCCGAGGACTAGCTTAGCTGCAGACATGTCCCTCACAGCCCCTGGCTCGGTGGGTGACAGGGCGGGAGCCCCCAACTTGGCCTCCTCTCTCGCTTCATGGTGGCCAATGGGTTGTTCTCCAGAAGAAGGTGACACCTTCAGAGATGGCTTCAAACGAATGATTTTAAGCGGATACACATCTAGGGTTTATACTAAAAGGGTGTCGCCTACTTCAGGAGCAAACATAAAAAAACCAAATGTGCTTTTAGGGTTTCTCAGATCTGTTGCCTAATCCCTAGGGCGTATTACCAACCCTGTTTTTCCTATTTAATTTATTAAAAACAATGCTTTTCAACACTGTTGACAAAATGAGCACGTTGAGTCATAATGGAGTGATATCCACACGAATCTACTCTCTGGGACTTGAGAGAGCACTGTCGGGTGCTTTCTGGGGTGAAGGTGGGGGCTCATTCAATTGATTCAAGAAAACCAGAGGAGGAGACACATGACCATGAACACCACAAGGCTGAGGTAGTGAGTCTTGTTTTCTTGGTTGCCGTCTGGGTTGCCTTGCAAGGTCCAAAGGGCAGCTCAGTCAAGGGCCTCTACTGCTTTCCACTCTCAGCTCGGCAGTTGACTTCCATCCTTTCCTGCAGGATATGAAGGCACAGCGTGTTTCCCTCTTGCTCGTGGCTGCTGTGCTCTTCCTGTGCTCAGTGCATGCCCGAGGTCTGAGAAGATGTCTGGTTTCCATGGACATGCGCCACGTAGTAGAGAGTTTCCAAGAAATCAAAAAAGCCATCGTGAGTATGGGCTCAGGGTGAAGGTGTGGGCAAGGGGGTGTGTCTCAGTTTACATCTTCATTTGAAGAATGAGTTCTGTTTCGTTATTTTTTTGTGCCTCAGGGGGGACATGGAATATTCATGGCTAGTGTGTGTTCTTCTGTTTCTCTCCATAGCAAGCTAAGGACACCTTCCAAAATGTCACCATCCTGTCCACATCGGAGACCCTGAACAGAATTAAGGTATTGGCTTTTCCCTGTATTGTTATTTTTATGGAGAAGTAGCTCCAGGCTGAGAAAGAAATCCCCACCCTGTTTTCTCTTGTCTAATCTCCAGTATTTAGTACTCTAAATATTCCCGGTTGCTCACTTGCCAGCTGATGCATTAGGGCACCCTTGTGTCTCAGGGACGTGGAAGCCTCTTAGGAGGGATCAAAGAAGGATTACTTACCTAGAGAGAGATTGGGGGTATCACACGCTCAGATGGGACAGGCTGTCTGTGGCTCAGGTGATCCTGGAAGGTTTCGTGGGGGAGGTGAGAAAATGAGCAGTGACTTACAAGATGAGTTGGCTGCGGGTCGGTGGATAAGGGAGAAAGGAGTCTGGAGATCAGGGAGAATATGCGTGAGATCAGTGAATGTGTGTCAGGGGACGGTGAGGCAGCCAGGTTTGTGGCGTGAGGGACACGCAGGTGAATGAGGTGCATGGAAGAGGATGAGATACACTAGAGTCATTTTACCAAGAACCTTAAAAGTCAGGCTGAGGGTCGACCTTGTAATAATGCAGGCAATAGGGAGTCACTGTGGGTTTTTGAGCTGAAGACTGTATGACCCCAAGACCTTTTAGAAAGACAGTCTGGTGATGTTCTTTACAATGGAGAATGTGAGGCAGGGAAGGCGGTAAGGAGATCAGCCCAACGGTCCAGATGAGAGGTCTTGAGGGTGTGTTAACAAAACAGTTGACTCATGAGGTGAGAATTCGCTTTACAGAAGGAGCCACTGGGAAGTGCCTTTAAAAATGAACCCCTCCAGGGACGCCTGGGTGGCTCGGTTGGTTAAGTGTCCAGCTCTTGATTTTGGCTCAGGTCATGGTCTCGTGGGATCGAGCCCCATGTCCTGCGCTGATTGTGCAGAACCTGCTTGGGATTCTTTCTCTCTCCCTCTCTCTCTGTCCCTCCCCTGCTCATGCTGTCTCTATCAGAATAAATAAATAAACATTAAAAAAAAAAAAAAGAGCTCCTCCAGTCCTAGTAAGTATTCTAGAAAGATCCAGTTTTTTTCAGATATTTATATCCCAGAGAAGGAGAGATAGCTGCAATGAGTTACTCTTTTTTTTTTTTTTTTTTTTTTTTTTTTTGGCTTCTCTGAGTGAAATGGTTCTTCTAGGAAGTATTGGGCCTGACTTATTTGTAGTAAACAGATGTAGCCACTTACTAAATACTATTCCAGTCAACCGTATAAGAGACTCACAGGATATCCCAGCTGGAAGGGACCCAAAAG